>NW_018405860.1:1464-35165 GCF_002113885.1 Mizuhopecten yessoensis
AGCGACTACAGAGAAGAGTTTGAAGTCTGCACCATTTTTGATACTGTAACCTGTCAGCTCCAATATCTGTAACATAATAAATATCCTTTTTTTGTTTTCAATAGATCCTGTATGATACAAAGTATATTTCTTAGGCCTTATTTAACTTGGATGTCATTTATCTTCCTAGTTAATACACATATGTATTTCGATAGCATTTTAACCTCTCGCTGTCATAAAGTAGCTATCTACAGAAAACTCTAGAGAACTTAGGCCCAAAATGTTTGTCGAATATGGAAGGTTCTAAAATAAATCTGTACTGGTGTTCCTGAATTATTGCTGACAATTTAACCTGTTACACTGTCCAGACACTTCTCCTCCACCTGACAGTTAGCTGTTGATGGCCCTCAGGGTCACACGCCCTCTACCTGACAGTTAGCTGTTGATGGCCCTCAGGGTCACATGACCTCTACCTGACAGTTAGCTGTTGATGGCCCTCAGGGTCACATGCCCTCTACCTGACAGTTAGCTGTTGATGGCCCTCAGGGTCACACGACCTCTACAATTTAATCTTTAACCTCTAAACTTGCACTGTACAGATATTCCTCCTCTACCTGACAGTTAGCTGTTGATGGCCCTCAGGGTCACACGACCTCTACAGTTTAATATTTAACCTCTAAACTTGCACTGTACAGATATTCCTCCTCTACCTAACAGTTAGCTGTTGATGGCCCTCAGGGTCACACGCCCTCTATGATTTAATCTGTAACCTCTAAACTTACACTGTACAGACATTCCTCCTCTACCTGACAGTTAGCCGTTGATGGCCCTCAGGGTCACACGCCCTCTAGAATTCAACCTTTAACCTCTAAACTTACACTGTACAGATATTCCTCCTCTACCAGACAGTTAGCTGTTGATGGCCCTCAGGGTCACACGCCCTCTATAATTTAATCTGTAACCTCTAAACTTACACTGTACAGATATTCCTCCTCTACCTGACAGTTAGCAGTTGATGGCCCTCAGGGTCACACGACCTCTAGTATTTAATCTTTAACCTCTAAACTCACACTGTACATATATTCCTCCTCTACCTGACA
This sequence comes from Mizuhopecten yessoensis, assembly GCF_002113885.1. Classification (NCBI taxonomy): domain Eukaryota; kingdom Metazoa; phylum Mollusca; class Bivalvia; order Pectinida; family Pectinidae; genus Mizuhopecten; species Mizuhopecten yessoensis. The sequence continues at coordinate 2,544 of NW_018405860.1, forward strand.
GTTAGCAGTTGATGGCCCTCAGGGTCACACGCCCTCTAGAATTCAACCTTTAACCTCTAAACTTACTCTGTACAGATATTCCTCCTCTACCTGACAGTTAGCAGTTGATGGCCCTCAGGGTCACACGCCCTCTAGAATTCAACCTTTAACCTCTAAACTTACCCTGTACAGATATTCCTCCTCTACCTGACAGTTAGCCGTTGATGGCCCTCAGGGTCACACGACCTCTAGTATTTAATCTTTAACCTCTAAACTTGCACTGTACAGATATTCCTCCTCTCCCTGACAGTTAGCTGTTGATGGCCCTCAGGGTCACACGACCTCTACGATTTAATCTTTAACCTCTAAACTTACACTGTACATATATTCCTCCTCTACCTGACAGTTAGCTGTTGATGGCCCTCAGGGTCACACGACCTCTAAGATTTAATCTGTAACCTCTAAACTTACACTGTACAGATATTCCTCCTCCACCTGACTTCAGGGTCACATGACCTCTAGTATTCAACCTTTAACATATCAACTTACCCTGTACAGATACTCCTCCTCTGCATGAGAAAGTTTGTTGTTGACTTCAGGGTCACATGACCTCTAGTATTCAGCCTTTAACATATCAACTTACCCTGTACAGGTACTCCTCCTCTGCATGAGACAGTTTGTTGTTGATAGCCCTCAGTGCCACCATTACCTCTGTTGCAGACAGCCAGCCTCGCTTTTCATCATCAACCTTGTCATTGTTTAAGAAAATGCAATGTATCAATACATTAAACATGTACCTCAACTTAAAGAAAATCCAGTCTCATCCCCAAACCGTTTATTTTCTCCTTTCGTACCATACAATACTTTCTGGAATATTGGCAATAAAGCATTTTACATAAGTATAATCAAACAAGCTAAATTTACCACACTGTGATTAAACTACTGGGCACCCACATCTCTGATGGGGTCCTCAAATAATGATCTATAAACAACACAACCTCATCAGGCTTTCTATGGATAAAAATGTGACGATAAAGTATCGTATACAAGCTTAAAATATGAATCTACACTAGGTTCGTGTGATTTTTAACATGAAAAGTGAAAAATAATTAAAATATATAGAAAACTTACGTTGTCAAAGGTGTGTTTAAACATCTCAACATTGGCTTTGTTGAAGATACAATACTTGGCCAGGAAACCATCTGTGAATGAGATATATTGTCATAAATATCCTTTTAATAATTTACCAGTTTTCATTAAACAGAAAAATATGAGTCATCAAAACTAGGCCCTTCTTCCTCCCCTTCCCTAGCTATGAGTCCATTGTATTACTTACAATCGTCAAAATTTGGCCCATCCTCTCCTCCGTCACTCCCCATATCCCCTTGTTGTTTCCTGGCCCTGGCTTTCTCCAACATCTCCATGTGTTTCTGCCGGCGTTGTTCTGCAAGTTCCTGTTTCCTCAGTTCCTCCTCGTAGGAAGAGTCCTTAGTAAATTGTCGCCGCTTTAACTTTTTCTCAAGTTTTTGGACAATGGGTGTGTGTATTGCTCGACGTCGTTTATCGCTGGTTTTCTGACTGGCTTTGTTGATGCTGTCTGGATCAGGTAGAGGTGGAGGGACATCAGTGGGCAGTGGAGGCACCTCGTCTACTTCTGTACAAACAAAACAATGGGACATATAACAAGGCCAAAGTCATGGGCCCTAAGGTCCCATCTTATTCTATTTTATTATGTTTTTTACATATGTGACGGTTTTGAATTTTTAGAGTAGGTCAAAGTCATTCATTTGGACAAGAAAAGCAGTAAAACTGGTGGATTGTATTCTCCCAAAAAGGTCACCAAGACTGAAAGAAAGTGTGACTTCAATGTGACCTTGACCTTGGGCATACAGATCTAAAAATGGTATGCAACACAATGCCTTTCTATCCTACATAAGGAGAAAACCTATGTAGTCAGGCAGGTGACCCCTATTGCGGCACAATTTTCACCCCGACGTGAGAAATCGTGCTAAACTTGCTGCGTTCGCAACACGACTTCTAATCCCAGCACGATTTCTTATCCAGGTGAAATATCGTGCAAAACATATGGGTATAGCTGACAGGATTTTATCACCCGAACTCTTTATCTCGATTGGGGTATCGTCTGATGTAGTTCATTTGGTGTTTTCTCTTTTTCGAAATCAACTTTGTTTTACAACAATGAAACAACTTTTTTTCTGCTTTTTAGCTCACCTGGCCCAAAGGGCCAAGTGAGCTTATCCCATGGCACAGCGTCCGTCATCCGTCAATTTTTTCCTTTAAAACGCTACTAGTCCTGAACGGCTCAGAGGATTTTGACCAAATTTGGTCTGAAGCATCATTGGCCAAACGGTTCTCAGTTTTGTATAAACGGAGGGTATGGTCCCCCTGGAGGCAGAGGGGCGGGGCCAAATAGGGGGAAAATAGATAATTTTTTAAAAATCTTCTTCTCAACCAATAGAAGGATTTTGACCAAATTTGTCCTAGAGCATCTTTGGACAAAGGAGACTCAAGTTTGTATAAACGTAGGGTGTGGCCCCTCTGGGGGCAGAGGGGAAGAGGGGCGGGGCCCAATAGGGGAAATAGAGGATTTTTTTGTCTCCTACTATACAATTGAAGGGATTTAAACCAAATGCAGTCTGAAGCATGATTAGGGACAAAAGAATAAATTTTGTATAAACTGAGGTGTGTGGGCCCTCTTCTAGGGGCATATGGGTGGGGCCCATTAGGGGAAATAGAGGAAAACATCAAAGATCCTTCTCCTTTTGTACCGATGAAGGGATTTTGACCAAATTTGGTCTGGAGCATCATTGGTCAAAGGGTTCTCAGTTTTGTATAAACGGAGGATATGGTCCCCCTGGGGGCAGAGGGGCGGGGCCAAATAGGGGGAAAACAGGTTAATTTTAAAAAATCTTCTTCTCAACCAATAGAAGGATTTTGACCAAATTTGTCCTTGAGCATCTTTGGACAAAGGAGACTCAAGTTTGTATAAACAGATGGTGTGGCCCCTCTGGGGGCAGAGGGGCGGGGCCCAATAGGGGATATAGAGGAAATTTTTTTCTCCTACTATACAAGTGAAGGGATTTAAACCAAATGCAGTCTGAAATTCTTTGGGGCAGATGAGTGGTTCCCATTAGGGGAAATAGAGGAAAATATTTAAGATCCTTCTCCTTCTGTACCGTTGAAGGGATTTTAACCAAACTTGTTCTAGAGAATCTTTGGCCAAAGGGAATTGAATATTTATAAAAGGAAGATGTGTCTGAAGCATGCTTAGGGGAAAAAAACTCAATTTGTTTAATCGTGCAGCACACATGCGAATACACACACTCACATACAATGCACTTGCGTGCACCTTCTTAAACATATTGATACACATTATGAAAAGTTCCTTTTTACAACCAGTAACATTTTCTATGTGACGTTTCGATGACTAGTGCGATATGTACACTGTCATCTTCATCCGACAAATGACTAGTGAAGCGTATGCACACAAAGGTGTAAAATGAGTATGAGTTGTCCACAAAAATCGATGTTGATTCGCCTACGCTGTAAGTGTATGTACAATAGTTATTATATATGTACCAAAATGACTCGATTCAGCTACGCTTTGTTTAATACTTGGTCGTAGATGTGCTAGAGTCTTTGAGCCCCCTCGTCTCGATTTAGATTTGGCCCACTGTGGCATATCCAGATGGCTACCTTTATCTGCCGCTTAAACAGATTGCTCTCTCTGTCCAAAACTTTGGAGCTATCCCAGTCAATCACATGATTTTTATGTGTGGCATGGTCTGTGATTGCCGATTTATTTATCTGGGACCCCGACTGCTTAACCCTTTATTACCTGACTTCTTGTGTCTATAGCCAAGTTGACCCTTAAGCCTTTATTACATGACTTCCTGTGTCTATAGCCAAGTGGACCCTTAACCCTTTATTACATGACTTCTTGTGTCTATAATCTAGTTGACCCTTGACCTTTATTACCCGACTTCCTGTGTCTATAGTCAAGTTGACCCTTGGTCTTTATTACCTGACGTCCTGTGTCTATAGTCTTGTTGACCCTTGACCTTTATAACCTGACTTCTTGTGTCTAGAGTCTAGTCGACCCTTGACCTTTATTACCTGACTTCTTGTGTCTATAGTCTAGTTGACCCTTAACCCTTCATTACCTGACTTCCTGTGTCTATAGCCTAGATGACCCTAGACCTTTATTACCTGACTTCCTGTCTTTGTCTCTAGTCTAGTTGACCCTTGACCTTTATTACCTGACTTTCTGTGTCTATAGTCTAGTTGACCATTAACCCTTCATTACCTGACTTCCTGTGTCTATAGTCTAGTTGACCATTAACCCTTTATTACCTGACTTCCTGTGTCTATAGCCTAGTTGACCCTAGACCTTTATTACCTGACTTCCTGTCTTTGTCTCTAGTCTAGTTGACCTTTATTACCTGACTACCTGTCCTTATCTCTAGTCTAGTTAACCTTTATTACCCGACTTCCTGTCTTTGTCTCTAGTCTAGTTGACCTTTATTACCTGACTTCCTGACTTTGTCTCTAGTCTAGTTGACCTTTATTACCTTACTTCCTGTCTTTGTCTCTAGTCTAGTTGACCTTTATTACCGGACTTCCTGTCTTTGTCTCTAGCCTAGTGTACCTTTATTACCTGACTTCCTGTCTTTGTCTCTAGTCTAGTTGACCTTTATTACCGGACTTCCTGTCTTTGTCTCTAGCCTAGTGTACCTTTATTACCTGACTTCCTGTCTTTGTCTCTAGTCTAGTTGACCTTTATTACCTTACTTCCTGTCTTTGTCTCTAGTCTAGTTGACCTTTATTACCGGACTTCCTGTCTTTGTCTCTAGCCTAGTGTACCTTTATTACCTGACTTCCTGTCTTTGTCTCTAGCCTAGTGTACCTTTATTACCTGATTTCCTGTCTTTGTCTCCAGCATCTGATGACTCATCAGCATCATCATCATCGCTGCCGTAGATCCATGAGGTTGCCCTCTTGTTTGGTAGTTGCTGTGCAGGTGACTCAACGGGGGAGTCAGCCTTCGCCCCAACCCGGCGTCGATCTGCTCGCTCCTTCTTTATGATGGAAAACCTGCGCTTTCCACTTGGTGACTGAAGGATATAAATAAATTGAGAATGTGACAATATCTGGTCGATCCTATCTTGGTATAAAATATCCAGTTGAGACATAAGTTGTAGTCTTATGTTTGGCATCTATACATAACTTTATTGGTATGGACACACAACTATATATCTGTAGTATTCTGTACTATGCTACTGTAACCTTACATCCTAAGCATGTATGTTGGATAATAGTGAGGTTGATTACCTGTCCTCGTGAGGCAGGTCGGTCGTCTACAGTAAGAGACAGGGGTCCTGTGCGTGTGTCACCTACAGTAGGGATGACTTGTGTGACCAGCTTACTGTTGTCTTCTGTAACACATCAACACTTAATTCATACACAAAGAATACTTGACCAGCCACGTTACTTACTCATCCAAAGTCTGTAACTACAGCAGATGTCTGTAAAACTTAACACTATCACTCTGTAATACCATTACATTTAATATAATGTATAAAAGTAATACAAGCTATTCCTTTTAATAAAGTTGATTACAATAGCTAGGATACAGGTGATTATGATATGTTTATGATAAGAGTTTAGTGGTACATGGCTATAGTTAATATGGAGACGGATCTGTAATAAAACATTTTATTTCGTGGTAAATATAAATAAACATCCTTAACAATGCCTAACCTGTTTCTATCAGCATACTGTATACAGGATTCCCCTCTAATCTGACCCCCTGTATGATACAACCTAACCTCAGCTTTAGTAAATAGAACATTATTTTATATGACCCCCTGTATGGTACAACCTAACCTCAGCTTTACTAAATAGAACATTATTTTATATGACCCCCTGTATGATACAACCTAACCTCAGCTTCAGTAAATAGAACATTATCTTATATGACCCCCTGTATGATACAACCTAACCTCAGCTTTACTAAATAGAACATTATTTTATATGACCCCCTGTATGATACAACCTAACCTCAGCTTTACTAAATAGAACATTATCTTATATGACCTCCTGTATGATACAACATGACCTCAGCTTTACTAAATAGAACATTATCTTATATGACCCCCTGTTTGATACAACCTAACCTCAGCTTCAGTAAATAGAACATTATCTTATATGACCCCCTGTATGATACAACCTAACCTCAGCTTCAGTAAATAGAACATTATCTTATATGACCCCCTGTATGATACAACCTAACCTCAGCTTCAGTAAATAGAACATTATCTTATATGACCCCCTGTATGATACAACCTAACCTCAGCTTCAGTAAATAGAACATTATCTTATATGACCCCCTGTATGATACAACCTAACCTCAGCTTCAGTAAATAGAACATTATCTTATATGACCCCCTGTATGATACAACCTAACCTCAGCTTCAGTAAATAGAACATTATCTTATATGACCCCCTGTATGATACAACCTAACCTCAGCTTCAGTAAATAGAACATTATCTTATATGACCCCCTGTATGATACAACCTAACCTCAGCTTCAGTAAATAGAACATTATCTTATATGACCCCCTGTATGATACAACCTAACCTCAGCTTCAGTAAATAGAACATTATCTTATATGACCCCCTGTATGATACAACCTAACCTCAGCTTCAGTAAATAGAACATTATCTTATATGACCCCCTGTATGATACAACCTAACCTCAGCTTCAGTAAATAGAACATTATCTTATATGACCCCCTGTATGATACAACCTAACCTCAGCTTCAGTAAATAGAACATTATCTTATATGACCCCCTGTATGATACAACCTAACCTCAGCTTCAGTAAATAGAACATTATCTTATATGACCCCCTGTATGATACAACCTAACCTCAGCTTCAGTAAATAGAACATTATCTTATATGACCCCCTGTATGATACAACCTAACCTCAGCTTCAGTAAATAGAACATTATCTTATATGACCCCCTGTATGATACAACCTAACCTCAGCTTCAGTAAATAGAACATTATCTTATATGACCCCCTGTATGATACAACCTAACCTCAGCTTCAGTAAATAGAACATTATCTTATATGACCCCCTGTATGATACAACCTAACCTCAGCTTCAGTAAATAGAACATTATCTTATATGACCCCCTGTATGATACAACCTAACCTCAGCTTCAGTAAATAGAACATTATCTTATATGACCCCCTGTATGATACAACCTAACCTCAGCTTCAGTAAATAGAACATTATCTTATATGACCCCCTGTATGATACAACCTAACCTCAGCTTCAGTAAATAGAACATTATCTTATATGACCCCCTGTATGATACAACCTAACCTCAGCTTCAGTAAATAGAACATTATCTTATATGACCCCCTGTATGATACAACCTAACCTCAGCTTCAGTAAATAGAACATTATCTTATATGACCCCCTGTATGATACAACCTAACCTCAGCTTCAGTAAATAGAACATTATCTTATATGACCCCCTGTATGATACAACCTAACCTCAGCTTCAGTAAATAGAACATTATCTTATATGACCCCCTGTATGATACAACCTAACCTCAGCTTCAGTAAATAGAACATTATCTTATATGACCCCCTGTATGATACAACCTAACCTCAGCTTCAGTAAATAGAACATTATCTTATATGACCCCCTGTATGATACAACCTAACCTCAGCTTCAGTAAATAGAACATTATCTTATATGACCCCCTGTATGATACAACCTAACCTCAGCTTCAGTAAATAGAACATTATCTTATATGACCCCCTGTATGATACAACCTAACCTCAGCTTCAGTAAATAGAACATTATCTTATATGACCCCCTGTATGATACAACCTAACCTCAGCTTCAGTAAATAGAACATTATCTTATATGACCCCCTGTATGATACAACCTAACCTCAGCTTCAGTAAATAGAACATTATCTTATATGACCCCCTGTATGATACAACCTAACCTCAGCTTCAGTAAATAGAACATTATCTTATATGACCCCCTGTATGATACAACCTAACCTCAGCTTCAGTAAATAGAACATTATCTTATATGACCCCCTGTATGATACAACCTAACCTCAGCTTCAGTAAATAGAACATTATCTTATATGACCCCCTGTATGATACAACCTAACCTCAGCTTCAGTAAATAGAACATTATCTTATATGACCCCCTGTATGATACAACCTAACCTCAGCTTCAGTAAATAGAACATTATCTTATATGACCCCCTGTATGATACAACCTAACCTCAGCTTCAGTAAATAGAACATTATCTTATATGACCCCCTGTATGATACAACCTAACCTCAGCTTCAGTAAATAGAACATTATCTTATATGACCCCCTGTATGATACAACCTAACCTCAGCTTCAGTAAATAGAACATTATCTTATATGACCCCCTGTATGATACAACCTAACCTCAGCTTCAGTAAATAGAACATTATCTTATATGACCCCCTGTATGATACAACCTAACCTCAGCTTCAGTAAATAGAACATTATCTTATATGACCCCCTGTATGATACAACCTAACCTCAGCTTCAGTAAATAGAACATTATCTTATATGACCCCCTGTATGATACAACCTAACCTCAGCTTCAGTAAATAGAACATTATCTTATATGACCCCCTGTATGATACAACCTAACCTCAGCTTCAGTAAATAGAACATTATCTTATATGACCCCCTGTATGATACAACCTAACCTCAGCTTCAGTAAATAGAACATTATCTTATATGACCCCCTGTATGATACAACCTAACCTCAGCTTCAGTAAATAGAACATTATCTTATATGACCCCCTGTATGATACAACCTAACCTCAGCTTCAGTAAATAGAACATTATCTTATATGACCCCCTGTATGATACAACCTAACCTCAGCTTCAGTAAATAGAACATTATCTTATATGACCCCCTGTATGATACAACCTAACCTCAGCTTCAGTAAATAGAACATTATCTTATATGACCCCCTGTATGATACAACCTAACCTCAGCTTCAGTAAATAGAACATTATCTTATATGACCCCCTGTATGATACAACCTAACCTCAGCTTCAGTAAATAGAACATTATCTTATATGACCCCCTGTATGATACAACCTAACCTCAGCTTCAGTAAATAGAACATTATCTTATATGACCCCCTGTATGATACAACCTAACCTCAGCTTCAGTAAATAGAACATTATCTTATATGACCCCCTGTATGATACAACCTAACCTCAGCTTCAGTAAATAGAACATTATCTTATATGACCCCCTGTATGATACAACCTAACCTCAGCTTCAGTAAATAGAACATTATCTTATATGACCCCCTGTATGATACAACCTAACCTCAGCTTCAGTAAATAGAACATTATCTTATATGACCCCCTGTATGATACAACCTAACCTCAGCTTCAGTAAATAGAACATTATCTTATATGACCCCCTGTATGATACAACCTAACCTCAGCTTCAGTAAATAGAACATTATCTTATATGACCCCCTGTATGATACAACCTAACCTCAGCTTCAGTAAATAGAACATTATCTTATATGACCCCCTGTATGATACAACCTAACCTCAGCTTCAGTAAATAGAACATTATCTTATATGACCCCCTGTATGATACAACCTAACCTCAGCTTCAGTAAATAGAACATTATCTTATATGACCCCCTGTATGATACAACCTAACCTCAGCTTCAGTAAATAGAACATTATCTTATATGACCCCCTGTATGATACAACCTAACCTCAGCTTCAGTAAATAGAACATTATCTTATATGACCCCCTGTATGATACAACCTAACCTCAGCTTCAGTAAATAGAACATTATCTTATATGACCCCCTGTATGATACAACCTAACCTCAGCTTCAGTAAATAGAACATTATCTTATATGACCCCCTGTATGATACAACCTAACCTCAGCTTCAGTAAATAGAACATTATCTTATATGACCCCCTGTATGATACAACCTAACCTCAGCTTCAGTAAATAGAACATTATCTTATATGACCCCCTGTATGATACAACCTAACCTCAGCTTCAGTAAATAGAACATTATCTTATATGACCCCCTGTATGATACAACCTAACCTCAGCTTCAGTAAATAGAACATTATCTTATATGACCCCCTGTATGATACAACCTAACCTCAGCTTCAGTAAATAGAACATTATCTTATATGACCCCCTGTATGATACAACCTAACCTCAGCTTCAGTAAATAGAACATTATCTTATATGACCCCCTTTATGGTACAACCTAACCTCAGCTTCAGTAAATAGAACATTATCTTATATGACCCCCTGTATGGTACAACCTAACCTCAGCTTTACTAAATAGAACATTATCTGATATGATCCCCTGAATACAGAATCGCTAAACAGGAACAACCTTGAGCAACACCAATTCGCATGAAGGTAAAATCAGTTTCATGCTTGTTGGTTATTGTTTTGTTTTGATATCAAAAATAAAATAAAATACACAAAAATCAAATATCAAATACAAAATGTAGCTATGTTCCTTAATATTAAAAAACTGAAGAAAAATATAGTTGAAGAGCACATCAACCACAAATTTACTGAAAATACAAACATGACAAAAAGTAAAAATCAATACATTATTACATGCGTACAGTAAGTCAGAAACAACATCATATAACATCATTACATGTGTACAGTTAGTCAGAAACAAAATCATATAACATCATTACATGTACTTATTTATATCACAAACGAATCAATCAACAAACAAACAGGAAAGCTTGTAGGATAAAGTCACAATGTACACACCACAGCCACTACACACAAGCCTGGCTATATCAAAGATGCTGGAACACCACAAAACTACTGTATCTAGTTACACACAATCTCTCGCAGCCCGTAACTTGGTTCAGAGACTCCGGCCCAGTAAAACATAGCTCCTACCAGTTTCTAAGGTAGTAGGCCACCTTTCAGACTCCAGAAAGCCAAAAATATCACGAACCCATTGAAAACTCAATTCGAAATCGCACAAATGATTTCATTATATTGGTAGTTGTATGAAAAATGTGTTTTGAGTATGTTCATTGTGTGCTGGGTAGCGTTTACAAGTGTAATCAAACTCACCTCTAAACACATACAATAACATCTAATATTGTTCACTGGTCCTGATTACATGTTGTCTTTGACAAATCCATTTATATCTTTCTTATAATGCCAGTTGTTGACAAAGCCATGTAGATCTGTTTTAACTGTAGGACAATACCAGCTTTCACAGACAACAATCTCTATTGGTAGGGAGTGTAGTAGCAGGCTCCCGCCAGGGCCCGCTGTTCCCCATCCTCCTAGAGACGCGCCCAATACTACAGGACACAGACTTACCTAATCATTCTACATGACACAATTACACAAAAATAGTAGGAAAATGGTTTATAGGTTATAAGAATCAATTATCTTTTACACGTACCCCTATTGTGCCTCCCCAAACACAATACCCATAATTCTAAATGTAATTGAATTTCAGTTTCCTTCATTGCTCTAAAAACACCATACATCTAAATCATGTTTATCCAAATCACACAGCATTTGTAGGCTTTCAGTAAAGTACTAACTCTTCTCTAGCACTGACAAAGTCAAACAATGGAACAGATTTATAACTTACCTATAATTCATGTGGAAAAAATTATCTTCTTACCTCTACTATTTACATGTCAAATTTTATAAGCCAGCACAGGGAGCCCCGTGTCTTCAGATGAACTATGACCAAACATTCCTTTCTACAGAGTTTCTACGATTATTTAGCAATCATTACACTAAAACCTGATGTAAAGGACCACATTAAAATCACATCAACACCAAACAAAAATTACAACTTAATATTCAATTCTAATCTTTGTCAAAATCTTTAATTTTTAACCTAAAAACTAGTTAACTAGAGTAGAGTTTTTTACGTGTTATTTATACGTTCAATAGCAGTATGCCTCATTACCCATCAAGGAGATCACTGTCACCATAAACATAACAAAATTAGAAAATGGGTCACAGATTATTATTTACAGCTTATTAAAGTACAGAACTGTAAACTTTACAGACCATAATAGAAATGTGAACACCTGGTAAATTGATTTAACTCCATTTGAGTTCTCAGAATTCCAGTTAATAGGAGTTGTAAACAGTGAATATCCAAATAACACACTCAGGACGGGGATGACCGACATTTACCAACGTAGCTTGTGTAGTCAAACTTTGGTCGTAGAATTGAAATTATTTTGGTATTTGTACTTCTACTACAAACACACAGGTTGTTTGATAAATACCTTTTTTTAACCCACATTTAATGCTTTCATTGCAATATGTTTAAAAGAACTGCACAATGTGTCACATGACTAAGAGGTCAAACATACCAGTGTGGACAGACTGAAATCAAGTGTCAGGTGACTTAGAGGTCAAACATACCAGTGTGGACAGGCTGAAATTAAGTGTCAGGTGACTTAGAGGGGATACATACCAGTGTGGACAGACTGAAATTAAGGATCAGGTGACTTAGAGGTCAAACATACCAGTGTGGACATACTGAAATTAAGTATCAGGTGACTTAGAGGGCAAACATACCAGTGTGGACAGACTGAAATCAAGTGTCAGGTGACTTAGAGGTTAAACATTCCAGTGTGGACAGACTGAAATTAAGTATCAGGCGACTTAGAGGTCAAACATACCAGTGTGGACAGACTGAAATTAAGTGTCAGGTGACTTAGAGGTGATACATACCAGTGTGGACAGACTGAAATTAAGTATCAGGTGACTTAGAGGTCAAACATACCAGTGTGGACAGACTGAAATCAAGTATCAGGTGACTTAGAGGTCAAACATACCAGAGTGGACAGACTGAAATGATGTGTCATGTGACTTAGAGGTGAGACATACCAGTGTGGACAGACTGAAATTAAGTATCAGGTGATTTAGAGGTCAAACATACCAGTGTGGACAGACTGAAATGATGTGTCATGTGACTTAGAGGTGAGACATATCAGTGTGGACAGACTGAAATGATGTGTCATGTGACTTAGAGGAGAGACATACCAGTGTGGACAGACTGAAATGATGTGGCACATGACTTAGAGGTGAGACATACAATTAGGACAGACTGAAATGATGTGTCATGTGACTTAGAGGTTAGACATACCAGTGTGGACAGACTGAAATTAAGTATCAGGCGACTTAGAGGTCAAACATACCAGAGTGGACAGACTGTAATGATGTGTCATGTGACTTAGAGGTGAGACATACCAGTGTGGACAGACTGAAATGAAGTGTCACATGACTTAGAGGTGAGACATACCAGTGTGGACAGACAGTGTGGACAGACTGAAATTAAGTATCAGGTGATTTAGAGGTCAAACATGCCAGTGTGGACAGACTGAAATGATGTGTCATGTGACTTAGAGGAGAGACATACCAGTGTGGACAGATTGAAATGATGTGTCACATGACTTAGAGGTGAGACATACCAGTGTGGACAGACTGAAGTGATGTGTCACATGACTTAGAGGTGAGACATACCAGTGTGGACAGAGTGAAATGATGTGTCACATGACTTAGAGGTGAGAAATACAATTAGGACAGACTGAAATGATGTGTCATGTGACTTAGAGGTGAGACATACCAGTGTGGACAGACTGAAGTGATGTGTCACATGACTTAGAGGTGAGACATACCAGTGTGGACAGACTGAAATGAAGTGTCACATGACTTAGAGGTGAGACATACCAGTGTGGACAGACTGAAATGAAGTGTCACATGACTTAGAGGTGAGACATACCAGTGTGGACAGACTGAAATCAAGTGTCAGGTGACTTAGAGGTCAGACATACCAGTGTGGACAGACTGAAATCAAGTGTCAGGTGACTTAGAGGGCAAACATACCAGTGTGGACAGACTGAAATCAAGTGTCAGGTGACTTAGAGGTCAAACATACCAGAGTGGACAGACTGAAATGATGCGTCATGTGACTTAGAGGTGAGACATACCAGTGTGGACAGAGTGAAATGATGTGTCACATGACTTAGAGGTGAGACATACCAGTGTGGACAGACTGAAATGAAGTGTCACATGACTTAGAGGTGAGACATACCAGTGTGGACAGACTGAAGTGATGTGTCACATGACTTAGAGGTGAGACATACCAGTGTGGACAGACTGAAGTGATGTGTCACATGACTTAGAGGTGAGACATACCAGAGTGGACAGACTGAAATGATGTGTCACATGACTTAGAGGTGAGACATACAATTAGGACAGACTGAAATGATGTGTCATGTGACTTAGAGGTGAGACATATCAGTGTGGACAGACTGAAATTATGTGTCAGGTGACTTAGAAGTCAGACATACCAGTGTCGACAGACTGAAATTATGTGTCATGTGACTTAAAGGTGAGACATATCAGTGTGGACAGACTGAAATGATGTGTCATGTGACTTAGAGGTCAGACATATCAGTGTGGACAGACTGAAATTATGTGTCATGTGACTTAGAGGTGAGATATATCAGTGTGGACAGACTAAAATTATGTTTCATGTGACTTAGAGCTGAGACAAATCAGTGTGGACAGACCGAATTGATGTGTCAGGTGACTTAGAGGTCAGACATATCAGTGTGTCCCATTACTTGAAGGTTGTATACACACCAGTATGTACTGACAGTTACTGTCAAGACCTTGGTGTCACAGCTGTTCTTTATTTATATGTATTATTTAGTAGCCCCTGTATACTTGGAAGCATTTCACATTTAACAAGGACAGATAGCGTTTTCCATGCAACATATACTTTAGCAAGTTTCCAAGTTTTGGAAAGTTTATAAAAGTATGAGCAACAGCACAAATTTCTATTTTCTCAAGTATAAATTTTAGAAAAAAAGGAAGATAAAAATGTTCATGCATTATAACCTACAGCAAGTATCACACCACATATACAATACTGTACAACACAGGGGTATAGGTCAGGGATGCAGTCATGCCAAATGGCCAGGCAAACGCTTCAAATGAGAGTTACCTCCCCTCTCATGACCGGTCTGGAGGAATACCACTGGTTCAGGCTTGGCAAGACTCATGTCCATTTGGGGAAGTGGGAGACTATAAAGCTTAGCAGTTTTCTCCTCAGCAACTTTTGACCCTATTGGGGTCAACCCTGCACATCTATCTTTGGACTCAACTGGCATTTGAATTTTGACCTCTGCCACTTCTTCCTCTGGAAGTTTGGTGAGAAGCCTTGGTTGTTGTTTGACAATACTAGGTGGACTAGAGGAGGCAGACTGCGTGTGTTTGATGACGTCACTTATAACTGGGAGGGAGGGCTCTGATGGAAGTTAGGTCGATAAATGTCACAGAATACTTCTCAACACAAAATTTCATTATCATTTACATTAATTTGCATATTTAAAAGGAAAATCAAAAATATTCAAACAAATTGAAACATATATAACTCATGAGAAAAATTTAACAGATTTAACTTTCAAGAAATGCAGTGGCCTGTAAAAGATAAAATCATTGTTTAGCACACTCTGAAACAGAATGTGTTAATAATACTATAACATTACTAGAAAGGATAGAGGGTTAAAATTGCACAAATGAAAAGTTGTGTGTTGTACCTTGGCTGAGTTTGTTGTTAAGTTTGCTGCTGGACTTCCTGTCCAGTTTGTTGCGTGATGTTGATGTCCGACTAGTAGACTTACTGGCCTTGACCCTTGAGGAGGATGTTTTCAGCTGACTACTGCTGCTGCTTGAGACAGAGGCTGGAAGCAGAGGCATCATCACAACTGTACCTGATGTGTAGATACATATCTATCCTATCCAACTTACCTTCTACCGTATTAATCTTGAATATCTAGAGGTCAAACCTGTCCTTACATTAATATCAACTACAGTTTACTGACCTTGGAGAGCTAGAGGTCAAACCTGCACTTACATTTAATATCTAAAGCTCCTTCAGAAATTAATGAATTATAATCACTCGTCACCACAAAACTTCAACAAAATCATGTGTGTTTTACTGTGGGAAGATAAATCTCATTTCCCAACTAAGACATAAGCCACCATTGTTATTGTCAAGCAGAAAGCATTTTCTACTGTAAGTTACATTTTTCAGCTGTTCAAATTTACAGAAGCATTGTGACAATTTTCTACTGTAAGTTACATTTTCAGCTGTTCATATCTACAGAAGCATTGTGACAATTTTGTACTGTAAGTTACATTTTTCAGCTGTTCATATCTACAGAAGCATTGTGACAATTTTCTACTGTAAGTTACATTTTTCAGATGTTCATATCTACAGAAGCATTGTGACAATCTGTTTGTGTTTCTAATCTAAGTCCTCCTTCACTACTCACTCAATACTCAGCAAACATATATAATGAATTCTTGAATGATTGGTAATTAAAAAAAGTATACATACTGCAAAACCAATGTATGCTACTTCTAGAAGCCATGTACCTCCACCCATCAACATTTACACTGAAGGCATTACTTACCCGAACCTTTCTTGTTCTCTGAAAGAAAAGAAAGAAGCTACATGAGACTAAACTCTGTGGTATTGATTTAATGTAACCTATAGGGACATGTCTGAGGATGCCATGAGGAGTAGTTTTCACACCCCCAGTTGGTTAAGTAAATAGTTCTTTCTGGTCTGACATACCCATCCATATATAGAACAGTGTTTGATGTAACATGTTGCTTTAGTCTGACTCAAACCCTTCCAGCTATTGCTACATGAAGACATATAATATATAATCATCTGTTTGGAAGTTTACAATCAGCTGTATGATAACATGGTCGAGACCTGAAATTGATTTCATGAGATACTACACTGTGTACTTGTGTATGAACTCCAAATCCTGTGTCTGATGTAATACAAGGTCTCCACCAGTTGTTTAACTAGCAATTAATTCATCTCAGTTTGAAAAGTACACTAGCTGTCAATACTGACAGTGTCTAACAACAAATGAAATAGCCTAATCATCATAAAAAACTTAATGTGATAAATTTTGGATAGGGGACGAACCGGTTGAAGTAGCATCAGACAGGTAGTAAACTGTCATTGGGGGAAAAAAGAACGAAATGTCAATTTTAGTGTTTAAATGGGTGAGTTTGGACTAGGTTGTCTGTGACAGTAACAACAGAGACTAACAAGTATATAAGTACAATAGCAGCACTATACTTACTCTGTGGCGTGTTGGTAGGTGCACTAAGAAGTATTTTAACCCTCGACTTAAGTTACCCGATCTAACTCAGTGACAGTTACAGATTTTATTAGTCTATATGATACTCAGTATTTTAACCCTCGACTTAAGTTACCCGCTCTAACTCAGTGACAGTTATAGATTTTATTAGTCTATATGATACTCAGTATTTTAACCCTTGACTTTAGTTACCCGATCTCACTCAGTGACAGTTACAGATTTTATTAGTCTATATGATACTCAGTATTTTAACCCTCGACTTAAGTTACCCGATCTAACTCAGTGACAGTTATAGATTTTATTAGTCTATATGATACTCAGTATTTTAACCCTCGACTTTAGTTACCTGATCTCACTCAGTGACAGTTACAGATTTATTAGTCTATATGATACTCAGTATTTTAACCATCAACTTAAGTTACCCGATCTCGCTCAGTGAGTTATAGATTTTATTAGTCTATAGGATACTAAGTATGATACTCAGTATTTTAACCCTCGACTTTTAGTTACCCGATCTCACTCAGTTAGTTATAGATTTTATTAGTCTATAGGATACTAAGTATTTTAAACCTCGACTTTAGTTACCCGATCTCACTCAGTGACAGTTGATACTCAGTATTTTAACCCTCAACTTAAGTTACCCGATCTCACTCAGTGAGTTATAGATTTTATTAGTCTATATGATACTAAGTATTTTTACCCTCGACTTAAGTTACCCGATCTCACTCAGTGACAGTTACAGATTGTATTAGTCTATAGGATACTAAGTACTTTAACCCCCGACTTAAGTTACCTGATCTCACTCAGTGACAGTTACAGATTGTATTAGTCTATAGGATACTGTCTTTAGTGACCCCATCTCACTCAGTGACATTTACAGATTGTATTAGTCTATAGGATACTAAGTATTTTAACCCTCGTCTTTAGTGACCCCATCTCACTCAGTGACAGTTACAGATTGTATTAGTCTATAGGATACTAAGTATTTTAACCCTCGACTTTAGTTACCCGATCTCAATCAGTGACAGTTACAGATTTTATTAGTCTAGAGGATACTAAGTGGTTTAACCCTCGACTTTAGTTACCTGCTCTCACTCAGTGACAGTTATAGATTTTATTAGTCTATATGATACTAAGTATTTTAAGCCTTGACTTTAGTTACCCGATCTCACTCAGTGACAGTTACAGATTTTATTAGTCTATAGGATACTGTCTTTAGTGACCCCATCTCACTCAGCGAAAGTTACAGATTGTATTAGTCTATAGTATACTAAGTATTTTAACCCTCGACTTTAGTTACCTGATCTCACTCAGTGACAGTTACAGATTTTATTAGTCTATATGATACTAAGTATTTTAACCCTTGACTTTAGTTACCCGATCTCACTCAGTGACAGTTACAGATTGTATTAGTCTATAGGATACTAAGTATTTTAACCCTCGACTTTAGTTACCCGATCTCACTCAGTGACAGTTACAGATTTTATTAGTCTATAGGATACTAAGTATTTTAACCCTCGACTTTAGTTACCCGATCTCACTCAGTGACAGTTACAGATTGTATTAGTCTATAGGATACTAAGTATTTTAACCCTCGACTTTAGTTACCTGATCTCACTCAGTGACAGTTACAGATTGTATTAGTCTATAGGATACTAAGTATTTTAACCCTCGACTTTAGTTACCCGATCTCACTCAGTGACAGTTACAGATTGTATTAGTCTATAGGATACTAAGTATTTTAACCCTCGACTTTAGTTACCTGATCTCACTCAGTGACAGTTACAGATTGTATTAGTCTATAGGATACTAAGTATTTTAACCCTCGACTTTAGTTACCTGATCTCACTCAGTGACAGTTACAGATTGTATTAGTCTATAGGATACTAAGTATTTTAACCCTCGACTTTAGTTACCTGATCTCACTCAGTGACAGTTACAGATTGTATTAGTCTATAGGATACTAAGTATTTTAACCCTCGACTTAAGTTACCTGATCTCACTCAGTGACAGTTACAGATTGTATTAGTCTATAGGATACTAAGTATTTTAACCCTCGACTTTAGTTACCTGATCTCACTCAGTGACAGTTACAGATTGTATTAGTCTATAGGATACTAAGTATTTTAACCCTCGACTTTAGTTACCTGATCTCACTCAGTGACAGTTACAGATTGTATTAGTCTATAGGATACTAAGTATTTTAACCCTCGACTTTAGTTACCTGATCTCACTCAGTGACAGTTACAGATTGTATTAGTCTATAGGATACTAAGTATTTTAACCCTCGACTTTAGTTACCCGATCTCACTCAGTGACAGTTACAGATTGTATTAGTCTATAGGATACTAAGTATTTTAACCCTCGACTTTAGTTACCTGATCTCACTCAGTGACAGTTACAGATTGTATTAGTCTATAGGATACTAAGTATTTTAACCCTCGACTTTAGTTACCTGATCTCACTCAGTGACAGTTACAGATTGTATTAGTCTATAGGATACTAAGTATTTTAACCCTCGACTTAAGTTACCTGATCTCACTCAGTGACAGTTACAGATTGTATTAGTCTATAGGATACTAAGTATTTTAACCCTCGACTTTAGTTACCTGATCTCACTCAGTGACAGTTACAGATTGTATTAGTCTATAGGATACTAAGTATTTTAACCCTCGACTTAAGTTACCTGATCTCACTCAGTGACAGTTACAGATTGTATTAGTCTATAGGATACTAAGTATTTTAACCCTCGACTTAAGTTACCTGATCTCACTCAGTGACAGTTACAGATTGTATTAGTCTATAGGATACTAAGTATTTTAACCCTCGACTTAAGTTACCTGATCTCACTCAGTGACAGTTACAGATTGTATTAGTCTATAGGATACTAAGTATTTTAACCCTCGACTTAAGTTACCTGATCTCACTCAGTGACAGTTACAGATTGTATTAGTCTATAGGATACTAAGTATTTTAACCCTCGACTTAAGTTACCTGATCTCACTCAGTGACAGTTACAGATTGTATTAGTCTATAGGATACTAAGTATTTTAACCCTCGACTTAAGTTACCTGATCTCACTCAGTGACAGTTACAGATTGTATTAGTCTATAGGATACTAAGTATTTTAACCCTCGACTTAAGTTACCTGATCTCACTCAGTGACAGTTACAGATTGTATTAGTCTATAGGATACTAAGTATTTTAACCCTCGACTTAAGTTACCTGATCTCACTCAGTGACAGTTACAGATTGTATTAGTCTATAGGATACTAAGTATTTTAACCCTCGACTTAAGTTACCTGATCTCACTCAGTGACAGTTACAGATTGTATTAGTCTATAGGATACTAAGTATTTTAACCCTCGACTTAAGTTACCTGATCTCACTCAGTGACAGTTACAGATTGTATTAGTCTATAGGATACTAAGTATTTTAACCCTCGACTTAAGTTACCTGATCTCACTCAGTGACAGTTACAGATTGTATTAGTCTATAGGATACTAAGTATTTTAACCCTCGACTTAAGTTACCCGATCTCACTCAGTGACAGTTACAGATTGTATTAGTCTATAGGATACTAAGTATTTTAACCCTCGACTTTAGTTACCCGATCTCACTCAGTGACAGTTACAGATTGTATAAGTCTATATGATACTAAGTATTTTAACCCTGGACTTTAGTTACCCAATCTCACTCAGTGACAGTTACAGATTGTATAAGTCTATATGATACTAAGTATTTTAACCCTGGACTTTAGTTACCCAATTTCACTCAGCGACAGTTACAGGTTGTATTAGTCTATAGGATACTAAGTATTTTAACCATCGTCTTAAGTTACCCGATCTCACTCAGTGACAGTTACAGATTGTATAAGTCTATAGGATACTAAGTATTTTAACCCTCAACTTTAGTTACCTGATCTCACTCCGTGACAGTTACAGATTGTATAAGTCTATAGAATACTAACTACATAGACTAGTATGTACTGTTGTATAACTACCTATTATCATACTTACTCTGCGATAGTGATGGCAGGCGCACTAGATGATGGAGGAAGCAAACATATAACATTTCTTAACCCAATTAAATATCATCAAACACATTACAAAGGATTGCACCAGAAATGTACTACACTGTTTATATCATATCATACAAAAAAGGTAATTGATAATCCAAAATATAAAATAAAATGTGCACATCAAGGGAACATAGTTAATTATTGTAACAGTTCATTCATGTAATCTCTATATGGAGAAAATAAATAATCTGTCTGTCTGTCTGTCTGACTCCTGTGACATTACTGAAAAAACTGAGATCAATTTGTACACGTTATGATTTTAACTGAAGATAAAGGTATGTTAAATTGTATTTGTTACAATTAAGTTATAATTATACTATATTTTTAAGAGCAACTACATACCACCCATGTATGCTGTGAAACACAGAACATGTAAGAAAGACATTCTACACAAGGGTATACACACAAATACTGCTATCAGCCCCCTAATGCCATAACAGGGTGATACTCCACTACTGTGCAAAGTTTCATGCTGTACCTCTAATCGACAACTACACCCTAGCAACATGCACTACAAAGAATATCATCTACATTGACATTATCATGTGAGAAACCATACCCAATGGAATATGACATAGTTGTGACAAATTCACATAAAAAATATTTTTTCAGGAAAGGTTTTCATAAAGGTGAATGTGTTGCCTGCCCCAAAGGTGGCCATGTTGGTTTTCAGATTCCAGTCAAAATCAAAGTTGAGTGTGTAATTTATCTTACAGGCATGTGTAGAAAATTTCATGAAAATCAAAGCTTCTTTCAAGACTTATCACAGGGAGAACATTTGTACAGATGATGTGATCCCCTTCAACACTTATCACAGGGAGAAAATTTGCACTGATGATTTGATCCGCTTCAAGACTTATCACAGGGAGAACATTTGTATAGATGATGTGATCCCCTTCAAGACTTATCACAGGGAGAACATTTGTACAGATGATGTGATCCCCTTCAAGACTTATCACAGGGAGAAAATTTGCACTGATGATGTGATCCCCTTCAAGACCTACCACAGGGAGAACATTTGTACAAATGATGTGATCCCCTTCAAGAATTATGACAGGGAGATCATTTGTACAGATGATGTGATCCGCTTCAAGACTTATCACAGGGAGAAAATTTGCACTGATGATGTGATCCCCTTCAAGACTTACCACAGGGAGAACATTTGTACAAATGATGTGATCCCCTTCAAGAATTATCACAGGGAGATCATTTGTACAGATGATGTGATCCCATTCAAGTCTTCTCACAGGGAGAACATTCGAACAGATGATGTGATCCCCTTCAAGACCTACCACAGGGAGAACATTTGTACAAATGAGGTGATCCCCTTCAAGAATTATCACACGGAGATCATTTGTACAGATGATGTGATCCCATTCAAGTCTTCTCACAGGGAGAACATTTGAACAGATGATGTGATCCCCTTCAAGTCTTCTCACAGGGAGAACATTTGAACAGATGATGTGATCCCCTTCTAGACTTATCACATGGAGAACATTTGTACAGATGATGTGATCCCCTTCAAGACTTATCACATGGAGAACATTTGTACAGATGATGTGATCCCCTTCAAGAATTATCACAGGGAGATCATTTGTACAGATGATGTGATCCGCTTCAAGACTTATCACAGGGAGAAAATTTGCACTGATGATATGATCCCCTTCAAGACTTATCACAGGGAGAACAATTGTACAGATGATGTGATCCCCTTCAAGTCTTATCACAGAGAGAACATTTGCACTGATGATATGATCCCCTTCAAGTCTTCTCACAGGGAGAACATTTGTACAGATGATGTGATCCCCTTCTAGACTTATCACAGGGAGAACATTTGTACATATGAAGTGATCCCCTTCAAGACTTATCAAAGGGAGAACATTTGTACAGATGATGTGATCCCCTTCAAGACTTATCACAGGGAGAACATTTGTACAGATGATGTGATCCCCTTCAAGACTTATCACAGGGAGAAAATTTGCACTGATGATTTGATCCGCTTCAAGACTTATCACAGGGAGAAAATTTGCACTGATGATATGATCCCCTTCAAGACTTATCACAGGGAGAACATTTGTACATATGATGTGATCCCCTTCTAGACTTATCACAGGGAGAACATTTGTACAGATGATGTGATCCCCTTCAAGACTTATCACAGGGAGAATGTTTGTACAGATGATGTGATCCCCTTCAAGGTTTATCACAGGGAGAACATTTGTACATATGATGTGATCCCCTTCTAGACTTATCACAGGGAGAACATTTGTACAGATGATGTGATCCCCTTCAAGACTTATCACAGGGAGAATGTTTGTACATACGATGTGATCCCCTTCAAGGTTTATCACAGGGAGAACATTTGTACAGATGATGTGATCCCCTTCAAGTCTTATCACAGAGAGAACATTTGTACAGATGATGTGATCCCCTTCAAATCACAGAGAGAACATTTGTACAGATGATTTGATCCTGTTCAAATCACAGAGAGAACATTTGTACAGATGATGTGATCCCCTTCAAAGCACAGAGAGAACATTTGTACAGATGATGTGATACCCTTCAAGTCTTATCACAGGGAGGCCATTTGTACAGATGATGTGATTCCCTTCAAATCACAGAGAGAACATTTGTACAGCTGATGTGATCCCCTTCAAGGTTTATCACAGGGAGAACATTTGTACAGAGGATGTGATCCCTTTCATGACTTATAACAGAGAGAACATTTGTACAGCTGATGTGATCCCCTTCAAAGCACAGAGAGAACATTTGTAGAGATGATGTGATCCCCTTCAAAGCACAGAGAGAACATTTGTACAGAGGATGTGATCCCTTTCATGACTTATAACAGAGAGAACATTTGTACAGAGGATGTGATCCCTTTCATGACTTATAACAGAGAGAACATTTGTAGAGATGATGTGATCCCCTTCAAGTCTTCTCACAGGGAGAACATTTGTACAGAGGATGTGATCCCTTTCATGACTTATAACAGAGAGAACATTTGTACAGCTGATGTGATCCCCTTCAAAGCACAGAGAGAACATTTGCACTGATGATATGATCCCCTTCAAGACTTCTCACAGGGAGAACATTTGTACAGATGATGTGATCCCTGTAATTCATGTGTTGTCACCTTTGGTTTCCATGTGACATAAAAATAGTGTGTGCAACATTACAATGATATCATGGGCGACACCATAACATATTATTGGACTTTAGTCCAAAAGTCATAATGATTTCTTTATATACTGAGCTGTACACTAAACGTAGGATAAACATCCTGTAAAGAAGCTATCCTGATACATATATAGAACAAGGCAAAGTTTTAATTGATTGCAGTCAGAGGTAAAAATAAAAATTCCAATGATTTGCTTTCAGTTCAATTAATTCTGGCATGCACAACTAATTAGGTTACTCCATAAGATATGTTAAGGAAGATAATTTTTTGGTGGAACAATATATATATGTGAACACTCTACCGAAAACTGACCACCAAACATAACAAAATTACTCTAGAACAACTGAGGTGACAACTACATAGTAAATGACTATTACACAGGTAAGTGACCACGACACAGGTAAGTGACCACTACATAAGTAAGTTACCACTACACAGGTACGTGACCAATACACAGGTAAGTGACCAATACACAGGTAAGTTACCACTACACAGGTAAGTGACCATGACACAGGTAAGTGACCACTACATAAGTAAGTTACCACTACACAGGTACGTGACCAATACACAGGTAAGTGACCAATACACAGGTAAGTGACCAATACACAGGTAAGTGACCACTACATAAGTAAGTTACCACTACACAGGTACGAGACCAATACACAGGTAAGTGACCAATACACAGGTAAGTGACCAATACACAGGTAAGTGACCAATACACAGGTATGGGTTGGATGTCTTGTGTATCCAAACAACGAATTGAAGTTTTTAGGTTGTGTTGTAAGTTAAAATCGGTGGATAATGACCGTATTCTGTACAAAGTTTATTCACGATCCTCCAGGAAAGGTAAATCATGGGATGTAAAAGCTAAAAAATTAGCAAGTAAGTTTGATATCGCCAATATTATTAATGACGCTCTAAATCTGTTATGTTTAAAATCAAACAGAAAATGTTCATCAAGGATGAAGAGACGTGGTTCTCCAAGTCTTTGGTGTGATAAAGGTAACATTAACGGCAATAAATTACGAACATACCGTTTATTCAAAAAAGATTTACAACCGGAACATTACGTCACCACTTTAATTCCGAGACCACACCGTAGTGTATTAGCCAAGTTAAGAAGTGGCAGCTTACCGCTTCTTATAGAGACGGGTAGATATACACATCCAGTCACTCCATTAAATGACAGGCTGTGCAATTTCTGCGCTAATAAAATTGAGAATGAAATCCACTTTTTATGTGAATGTAACCTATATTTCGACCTTAGAGTCCCTCTGTTTGAAAGAGCAAGTAATTTAGATCAATCATTTATTTCTATGGATCATAACAAACAATTTATTTTTCTTATTAATGAATCGCTTCAACCTGTCTTAGCTAAGTCAGTTTTCCTTTTTATGAAAAGGAGACGTGGTAGTATTTAAAACTTGATATGCATTTTAGATTTTTAAGACCATATACCTCGTAATATATGGTTCATATTATTGCATCTAGTAGGCAACATTACGATGCTTTCAGATTTTACTATAATTCAGTTTTAATGATTTTAATAAATCTAATTTTTGTATTTTATATGTATTTGATGTGCTAGTAATTGCCAATCATCGAGGTCCCGATGGTGGGGGAGGGGTGACTTGTCGGTAGGGATTGGCTCAACCACTCTCGCTCTTCTCCCACCATCGGATCCTAAGCATACATTCAATTTTTATGTTATGTACAGTATGATATATGGTTCTTATTATTGAGAATCATTAATGGATTTTATGTTTTAATATATATAAATTTTAAGTAGTGTCTCGTAAGTCAGTATGGCTTGGCATATTTTGCATATGTGTATTTTTATTATGTAAGTGATGTGTTATGTAAAATATGTGTGACGCTTAAATAAAATATTTTATTATTATATATTATTATATGTTAACATTACACAGGTAAATGTCCACTACACAGGTAAGTTACCACTACACAGGCAAGTGACTATTACACAGGCACGTGACCACTTTACAGGTATGTTACCATTACACAGGTAAGTGACAACTACACAGGTAAGTGACCATTACACAGGTAAGTTACCACTACACAAGTAAGTGACCACAACACAGGTAAGTTACCACTACACATGTAAGTGACCACTACACAGGTAAGTGACCACTACACAGGTAAGTGTCCACTACATAAGTAAGTTACCACTACACAGGTAAGTGACCACTACACAGGTATGTTACCACTACACAGGTAAGTGACCACTACACAGGAAAGTTACCACTACACAGGTTAGTGACCACTACACAGGTAAATGTCAACTTCATAAGTAAGGTACCACTACACAGGTAAGTGACCACTACACAAGTAAGTTACCATTTCACAGGTAAGTGACCACTACACAGGTTAGTGACCATTACACAGGCATGTGACCACTTTACAGGTACATTACCATTACACAGGTAAGTGACCAATACACAGGTAAGTTACCACTACACAGGCAAGTTACCATTACACAGGCAAGTGACCACCACACAGCTAAGGGGCATCTATACAGGTAAGTTACCACTACACAGGCAAGTGACCACTACACAGGAAAGTTACCACTACACAAGTATGTGACCACCACACAGCTAAGTGACCAATACACAGCTAAGTGACCACCAAACAGCTAAGTGATCACTACACAGCTAAGTGAGTAAAGTGACCACTACACAGGTAAGTGACCACCACACAGGTAAGTGACCACTACACAGGCAAATCCCCACTACACAGGTAAGTTACCACTACACAGGCAAGTTACCACTACACAGGTATGTGACCATCACACAGCTAAGTGACCACTACACAGCTTAGTGAGTAAAGTGACCACTACACAGGTAAGTGACCACCACACAGGTAAGTGACCACTACACAGCTAAGTGTCCACCACACAGCTAAGTGACCACTACAAAGCTAAGTGAGTAAAGTGACCAATACACAGGTAAGTGACCACTACACAGGTAAATGCCCACTACACAGGCAAGTGACTACTTCACAGGCATGCGACCACTTTACAGGTGTGTTACCATTACACAGGTAAGTGACCACTACACAGGTAAGTGACCACTACACAGGTAAGTTACCATTACACAGGTAAGTGACCACTACACAAGTAAGTGACCACTACACAGGTAAGTGACCACTACACAGGTAAGTGACCAATACACAGGTTAGTTACCACTACACAGGTTAGTGACCACTACACATGTAAATGTTCACTACACAAGTAAGTTACCATTTCACAGGTAAGTTACCACTACACAGGTAAGTGACCACTACACAGGTAAGTTACCATTACACAGGTAAGTGACCACTACACAGGTAAGTTACCATTACACAGGTTAGTGACCACTACACAAGTAAGTGACCACTACACAGGTAAGTTATCATTACACAAGTAAGTTACCACTACACAGGCAAGTTACCACTACACAGAGAAGTGACCACTACACAGGCAAGTTACCAATACACAGGTATGTGACCACCACACAGCTAAGTTACCACTACACAGCTAAGTGACCACCACACAGCTAAGTGACCACTACATAGCTAAGTGAGTAAAGTGACCACTACACAGGTAAGTGACCACCACACAGCTAAGTGACCACTACACAGCTAAGTGACCACCAGACAGCTAAGTGACCACTACAAAGCTAAGTGAGTAAAGTGACCAATACACAGGTAAGTGACTTCTACACAGGTAAATGCCCACTACACAGGTAAGTTACCTCTATACAGGTAAGTTACCGTTACAAAACTAAGTGAACACTACTCAGCTAAGTGAGTAAAGTGATCACTACATAGTTACATGATTACCATTGTACCTACACAAGAAGTACATGCACTATCAATACAGAAACATGCTGCATGCCTCATACAATACCTGGGACCTTAGGTCTGGGGGGCCCTAGAATTTGACCATCAGACTGACTGCAGGTCAGTGATTCAGAGGTCAAGCGCTTTCTAAGCACTGTTGCATTCATTCTGTAGATATCTGTCGTTACTGTACATAATAAATGATACTTATTTTTTATTAAAGATTCCAATAAATCTACCTTTCTGGTGTTAGGATGTCATCAAACAGCTGAGTATGATACTTTTCTCTACTACCAAATGAACTTGGACAATGGATTTATATTTGTATTTACAAACATGTTGTGGTAGACTGTTTCCAGAACAAAAATCATTTGAAATGAAAGTGCCTAATTTTAGTAAGGTGAACATTTGCCAGCATTCAATTTTTATTTATTTTCAGGGATTTCCATCAGCTGACTTACTAAGTTCCTCTTCTGCTAGCCTGTCAGCCTCCTCTTTAGCCAGTGCCGCAGCTAGTGCTGCAGCCTTCTCTTGTTCCCGTCGTTTACGCATTTCCTCAGACATTTGTAACTGTTCTCGATGTTCAGCTTCTGCCACTCTCATAGCAGCCGTAGCAACGTCAACTTCACTCCTGGAGATGATGACATATTCTCCTTCCCTTAGTGACCAGTCTGTCTCTGTAACACACAAATCAATCAATGTGGCACCGGTAACATTGTATGTAGTGGTTGAGGAGGAGGTAAACCATTTTATACACATCTGACCCATCACCTTGAAAATGGGTCAAGGTCAATGATTAAACAAACTTAATATCCTTTCACCCACGAAAGCTTCATGACCCTAGAAGGCCTTATGTTCTGTACACGATTTATGTAAAGCAATCAGCAAATGACTTGAACCCTTTCACCCTATAGAGGACTCATGTAAGGGGAAAAATGAGTGATGGATTGACAGACCGAGTGGGGAGGTCCTGGCACAAAGAAATATTCAATTGATTTTGATCTACTGTTGAATTTTTGTTATTATGTGAAATTGAAAACCTGTCATGGTCCTAATATATCCCAGGGAACACGAGATAGCGTTAAATATATTATTCATTATTTTTTGGAAGTTTGTTAAAAAGTTATTCACCAGCACACACAAATATAACGAAACAAGAATTTCCAACAAGCTAGTTTATAATCATGTTTCACTGTAAACTATCGTGCGTGTAGCAACTATTCCATTGTTTCACTACATCACATAATATATGCTTATTTCATATGATTATACTCCCAGAGCTGCAGTTGGTAGATAAAACACTTATTTATCATATATAGAGAATAATACATGCCTTTTTCCATATCACACCCAGTATCAACCCGAGACTGCAATATCAGCCCAAGGGCCGAAGGCCCGAGAGTGTGGTTGAGGGTTGATACTTGGTGTGATATGGAAAAAGGCGTGTTCTATTCTGTTTATTACATATTTACTAATAAAAACTACTATCTTATGATTCAATATCTTTTTGAAATATTAAAAAACGAAAAAAAAATCGTAAAGTGATGTGATATGGGTTTTGCGGGCTGCTATGGGTTTTGGGGTGTGATACGGCGGGGGCTGATACGGGTTTTGGGGTGTGATACGGCGAGGGCTGATATGGGTTAGAGCAATTGTGTCGTATCGCATACATACAAAAAAAACGTATTTATCAGTAAGTATGTAATAAAAACTGTTAATCATCCAAGC
Organism: Mizuhopecten yessoensis; assembly: GCF_002113885.1. NCBI lineage: Eukaryota > Metazoa > Mollusca > Bivalvia > Pectinida > Pectinidae > Mizuhopecten > Mizuhopecten yessoensis. Next base: position 32,667 of record NW_018405860.1, read on the forward strand.
CTGGATGTTTGTACCCTCATAGTTCAGACATACAACTTCTATCTATATATCAACCAATAATGTGTACCGGGCTCTGTTTGCTGCTCTCTGGATTCTGTGCTATTCACTGGATTATCTGCCCCTGATGTTTCCTGATTATCATCGGTACTATCCTCAGTGACCTCCGTATCATCCTCTGTCTGTCCATCAGAAGTCAGTGTCTCCTTAGGAAGGGTAAAATGAAGGTCAAGGTCAGTTTCATTCCGAGGTAAACCAGATCTGCGTCCTAAGTCTGGGGTCTGGAACCGCACCTTCTGGCCTGTATATATAATTCAGAGATTAAAAACCTTCCATTGCATCTTAAACAACATCAATTCTTTTCGATATATTTCAGTTTCTTTCCTGCATATATTTTCCTGAGAATTAAGTTATATGTCATATGTCATATATTTTGTGAAACATACATAAAATTATCAAATTACTTGACCGACAATGTATCTGTCCTTGATAGATAATTAGAGATGAGAACTAATCTTTGTTTGACCTACGTTTGTCCTTGAGAGAGGAGTACAGAGATGAAGAGTAAGCTTTGTTTGACCTATGTTTGTCCTTGAGAGAGGAGTACAGAGGTGAAGAGTAAGCTTTGTTTGACCTACGTTTGTCGTTGAGAGATGAGTACAGAGGTGAAGAGTAAGCTTTGTTTGACCTATGTTTGTCCTTGAGAGAGGAGTACAGAGGTGAAGAGTAAGCTTTGTTTGACCTACGTTTGTCGTTGAGAGATGAGGACAGAGGTGAAGAGTAAGCTTTGTTTGACCTATGTTTGTCCTTGAGAGAGGAGTACAGAGGTGAAGCGTAAGCTTTGTTTGACCTACGTTTGTCCTTGAGAGATCAGTACAGAGGTGAAGAGTAAGTTTTGTTTGACCTACGTTTGTCCTTGAGAGAGGAGTACAGAGATGAAGAGTAAGCTTTGTTTGACCTATGTTTGTCGTTGAGAGAGGAGTACAGAGGTGAAGAGTAAGCTTTGTTTGTCCTACGTTTGTCCTTGAGAGAGGAGTACAGAGGTGAAGAGTAAGCTTTCCGCTGTTTCCGTTCCGCTGCAGCCTCAATTGCACGCTTCCTGAGAGCCTCACGCTTCTTCAGTGTCTGTTAACAACCATTAGTGTAAGTGTTAATGTGTGTCTGCAATAGTTACTAATGGGTTTAGGGATAAAATGGTTATCAATCAGTAATTTGTTGATTATATAATAGAATTGTGTTTATAAATGATTTGTGTTAGTTATACCATGGAAAAATTATAAGTCATAACTAATTGTTAATATATACACTATATTACATTATATTATATGTTGTACAATATAGAACATTAATAACTGATATGAGAACACAAATTTAGTAATCAAACATTAGTTACCATTAGTTCCTACTAATATGGGTAAGACAGATGTTATGGTACTGCTACAGTTGTGCCAGCATGCATTAGTATCACAAACCTCATCCTTCCTGTATCCCATCTCTCACAATGTCACTGTCTCACCGCGTAGAAGGGGTTTGACCCCATAGTAGGGTTTGACCCCTTAGTAGGGTTTGACCCCATAGTAGGGTTTGACCCCAAAGTAGGGTTTGACCCCAAAGTAGAGTTTGACCCCATAGTAAGGTTTGACCCCATAGTAGGGTTTGACTCCATAGTAGGGTTTGAATCCAGACATGCTGGACAGAACTTACTTGTTATAAGGGGATATAAATTACCTATGATAACCTGAATATAAAAATATTTCATGAGGCAGCTAAGGCAGACTCTACATGTCTGTGAGTATGGGAGTGGTGAGAATGATAATAATTTGTAACCACAAGTCTGTGGAAGTGGGAGTGGTTGGGAGGGACGTTACCATGAGTCCATGGGTGTGTAGATGGTTGGGAGGGACGTTACCACGAGTCTGTGGGTGTGTAGATGGTTGGGAGGGACGTTACCACGAGTTTGTTGGTGTGGAGGTGGTTGGGAGGGATGTTACCACGAGTCTGTGGGTGTGTAGATGGTTAGGAGGGACGTTACCACGAGTCTGTGGGTGGGTAGATGGTTGGGAGGGATGTTACCATGAGTCTGTGGGTGGGTAGATGGTTGGGAGGGATGTTCCCACGAGTCTGTGGGTGTGTAGATGGTTGGGAGGGACGTTACCACAAGTCTGTAGGTGTGTAGATGGTTGGGAGGGACGTTACCATGTGTCTGTGGGTGTGTAGATGGTTTGGAGGTACATTACAACGAGTCTGTGGGTGTGTAGATGGTTGGGAGGGACGTTAGCACGAGTCTGTGGGTGTGTGGTTGGTTGGGAGGGACGTTACCACGAGTCTGTGGGTGTGTAGATGGTTAGGAGGGACGTTACCACGAGTCTGTGGGTGTGTAGATGGTTTGGAGGGATGTTACCACGAGTCTGTGGGTGTGTAGATGGTTGGGAGGGATGTTACCACGAGTCTGTGGGTGTGTGGATGGTTGGGAGGGATGTTACCACGAGTCTGTGGGTGTGT
>NW_018405860.1:37849-44796 GCF_002113885.1 Mizuhopecten yessoensis
GGAGGGATGTTACCACGAGTCTGTTGGTGTGTAGATGGTTTGGAGGGACGTTACCACGAGTCTGTGGGTGTGTAGATGGTTGGGAGGGACGTTACCATGAGTTTGTTTGTGTGGAGGTGGTTTGGAGGGACGTTACCACGAGTCTGTGGGTGTGTAGATGGTTGGGAGGGATGTTACCACGAATCTGTTGGTGTGTAGATGGTTGGGAGGGACGTTACCACGAGTCTGTTGGTGTGTAGATGGTTGGGAGGGATGTTACCACGAATCTGTTGGTGTGTAGATGGTTTGGAGGGATGTTACCACGAGTCTGTGGGTGTGTAGATGGTTGGGAGGGACGTTACCACGAGTCTATTGGTGTGTAGATGGTTTGGAGGGACGTTACCACGAGTCTGTTGGTGTGTAGATGGTTGGGAGGGAGCTCATCCTGATGATACAGTCCACATATTCCACATTTCATCCTTTGCTTGTGCTGCTTCATATGTATCTCATGGCGAACACACTTGTGGTCACAGACAGCACATTCCTTGGCCTCTAGACCTGGAGGCTGGGGAGAGGTGTTAGTAGGCATATCACAAATTAGTGGGCATGTCATGTAGAACAGTAGGCATGTCATACAGGTTTGTGGGCATGTCATGTAGAACAGTAGGCATGTCATACAGGTTTGTGGGCATGTCATACAAAGTCAGCATGTCATAATAATCATTATCATTCAGATTAGTGAGCGTATCGACACACATGTACAGCTAGCTTGGCTTACCCAGTTACTGGTCAGCAATTTCATAATTTCCCCATAATTAGATAAAAACATGACTTTACAGATCAAATGATACTGTCCATTCTTTCCTTTCTGGGTGCATTAGCGTGACTGATTCTTTAATTTGAAAAAAAAAAGGAAAAAGGAAAAATGTACAGACTGAGATGTGTGAACATTTGATCTGTTGAGCTCCATCAGTTAACCAAGTACAGGATTCAGTAGTAATCAGCATGATTAAATGTATTCTCTCAGTCATGAAGTCTGTTATAGACAATACTCAGCTTTCCTTGTTTAGATCATATGACACTCAAATTTATAAAACACTGATTGTATAGACCTTGGACAAAGGACTTCAGAAATAGAATGGGTGTAATATATGTAGGTACAACTCCGACAAAAATCTTTCATACATTCCCAGATGTATTGACTACAAGGAGTGGATAAACAGATACCTTGTAATTAGCAATTCATCTTCTCCCACCCCACCCAATCCCCATCCGGGGTTTTCTCGTTCCCCCCATTTTTTGAAGAACAAAAGTAATATTGAGAAAGGGAGACAAAGGCAATCCAATTATAGTCAATTCCACATTAAACCCACAAATCACACATGTAAGTTTATTTACCTGTGTAATCAGTAGGTTTTCCGTGCATCTGATGTATCAAAAACAAAAACTATTATTTATTTTTATAAAGTGAGGGAATCGAGAACAATTAAGCCCCCCTACAATGAACCTCTATTTTGTTGAGAGCATAAAAACACTATTAGTGCAAGTCACACAGGTGGAAAAAAAATGTCTGAAATGTTAGGTGAGTTATCAATCCAGCGGTGTGTGTTAGAGAGTACTGTTAATATTGTCACAGATAGTCATTTCTAAAACGGATCTACATAAAAATATACATTTGACAAACAAGCTTTTTTGATCTTAGTCGAAATTTAAAGACTCAGTGTTTTCCTGCACTTTAAAATACTTCAATATGTAAACATGACTGACTACCATCAGTATAATTATGTTGTATAAACAGGACAGAAGATTTATACATTAAATAGATTGAACATTCATCTTCTATGTCATTTTTTAAGATGTTGATATCAGACTTTATTTGATGATATCTTTACTTTCAATGAGTTTATAATCTGGCTGTATAACTGTTGACACAAAGGATATAAGTATGTACCTATCACTGTTGACACAAAGGATATAAGTATGTACCTATCAATGTTGACACAAAGGATATAAGTATGTACCTATGACTGTTGAAACAAAGGATATAAGTATGTAACTATCACTGTTGACACAGAGGATATAAGTATTTACCTATCACTGTTAACACAAAGGATATAAGTATGTACCTATCAGTGTTGGCACAGAGGATATAAGTATGTACCTGTAACTGTTGACACAGAGGATATAAGTATGTACCTATAACTGCTGACACAAAGGATATAAGTATGTACCTATCAATGTTGACACAAAGGATATAAGTATGTACCTTCCACTGTTGACACAAAGGATATAAGTATGTACCTGTCACTGTTGACACAGATGATATAAGTATGTACCTATCACTGTTGACCCAAAGGATATAAGTATGTACCTATCACTGTTGACACAGAGGATATAAGTAATATAAGTATGTACCTATCACTGTTGACATAGAGGATATAAGTATGTACCTATCACTGTTAACACAAAGGATATAAGTATGTACCTATCACTGTTGTTTATTTGATGATATCTTTACTTTCAATGAGTTTATAATCTGGGTATAACTGTTGACACAAAGGATATAAGTATGTAGCTGTCATTGTTGACACAGAGGATATAAGTATGTACCTATAACTGTTGACACCAAGGATATAAGTATGTACCTATCACTGTTGTTTATTTGATGATATCTTTACTTTCAATGAGTTTATAATCTGGCTGTATAACTGTTGACACAAAGGATATAAGTATGTAACTGTCATTGTTGACACAGAGGATATAAGTATGTACATATCACTGTTGACACAGAGGATATAAGTAATATAAGTATGTACCTATCACTGTTGACATAGAGGATATAAGTATGTACCTATCACTGTTGACACAGGTTATAAGTATGTACCTGTCACTGTTGACACAAAGGATATAAGTATGTAACTGTCATTGTTGACACAGAGGATATAAGTATGTACCTATAACTGCTGACACAAAGGATATAAGTATGTACCTATCGCTGTTGACACAGAGGATATAAGTATGTACCTATAACTGCTGACACAAAGGATATAAGTATGTACCTATCGCTGTTGACACAGAGGATATAAGTATGTACCTATAACTGTTGACACCAAGGATATAAGTATGTACCTATCACTGTTGTTTATTTGATGATATCTTTACTTTCAATGAGTTTATAATCTGGCTGTATAACTGTTGCCACAAAGGATATAAGTATGTACCTATCACTATTGACACAAAGGATATAAGTATGTACCTATCGCTGTTGACACAGAGGATATAAGTATGTACTTATCACTGTTGACACAGAGGATATAAGTATTTACCTATCACTGTTAACACAAAGGATATAAGTATGTACCTATCAGTGTTGGCACAGAGGATATAAGTATGTACCTGTAACTGTTGACACAGAGGATATAAGTATGTACTTATCACTGTTGACACAGAGGATATAAGTATTTACCTATCACTGTTAACACAAAGGATATAAGTATGTACCTATCAGTGTTGGCACAGAGGATATAAGTATGTACCTGTAACTGTTGACACAGAGGATATAAGTATGTACTTATCACTGTTGACACAGAGGATATAAGTAATATAAGTATGTACCTATCACTGTTGACACAGAGGATATAAGTAATATAAGTATGTACCTATCACTGTTGACACAAAGGATATAAGTATGCACCTATCACTGTTGACACAAAGGATATAAGTATGTCCCTATCACTGTTGACACAGAGGATATAAGTACGTACCTATAACTGTTGACACAAAGGATATAAGTATGTAGCTGTCATTGTTGACACAGAGGATATAAGTATGTACCTATAACTGCTGACACAAAGGATATAAGTATGTACCTATCGCTGTTGACACAGAGGATATAAGTATGTACTTATCACTGTTGACACAGAGGATATAAGTAATATAAGTATGTACCTATCACTGTTGACACAAAGGATATAAGTATGTAGCTGTCATTGTTGACACAGAGGATATAAGTATGTACCTATAACTGCTGACACAAAGGATATAAGTATGTACCTATAACTGTTGACATTATATATCTTCACATAAAAACACAACACTGGTAATTACCTCCTTAAATGTGGCATACAACCTTTCTACGACAGGTGCCGTTCCTACGAAACTCACGTACGAAGGCTTCTGAAGCTGAAAAAATTATTAACACAATATCAGTACTTCCTTTCTTGTCTCATTAGTGGTAATTAAAAGCTTTAAGGAAACAAGCTTCCTAAGTTCCTTCCCACCCTTCATTCTCAGACCACTTTCATTTTATAAACAGATAAGTGCAGTAATTATAATGAGACTAAGGTCCACGCCCTGTCATAGTGATGGTTTGTATCAAGGTCCACTCCTAATCAGTAATGGTTTACAGTTTATATCCAGTTTTACTCCCAGTTATAGTGATGGTTTGTATCAAGGTCCACTCCTAATCAGTAATGTTTTACAGTTTACATCCAGTTTTACGCCCTGTCATAGTGATGGTTTGTATCAAGGTCCACTCCTAATCAGTAATGGTTTACAGTTTATATCCAGTTTTACTCCCAGTTATAGTGATGGTTTGTATCAAGGTCCACTCCTAATCAGTAATAGTTTACAGTTTGTATCCAGTTTTAAGCCCTGTCATAGTGATGGTTTGTATCAAGGTCCACTCCTAATCAGTAATGGTTTACAGTTTGTATCAAATCTTAAAGTATTTGTATCAATTTTAATATGTTGTATGTTGTGAACAACATTGAGGCCAGCTGCCAGTATTCTTTAAAAGAGTAAAATAAGGTAGCATTGTATCTAGTATGCTTATATTATACCAGATAAATCAGACATCAAATTACTTGATAAAAGAAAAAACTATGTGAACTACACACATACAATTTGTATTTACTACAAATTTATTGAACCCTGTGAACAAAAGCCTTAAACTTCTATGCAGTAATAATAATAACTAATAATTTGAGGTGCTTATATACCGCTTTATCACAACCTAGTTCGTAGGTTATTATCTGTGGTTATAGGGCCTTTGCAACCAGCCAATATCTTTCTCAACTCCCTGGGGAGCATACAGCCGGAGCTGCCGTTTTGGGGCTAACAGCTAGCATTCTACATTTCTAGCACTGCCCAACCACATACTCATTTACAGCTGAATAGACTGGAACAAGTGGAGTAAAGTATCTTGCTCAAAGATACAACACAGTGCTGTGCCGTGACTCGAAACCCGCAACCCTTCGGTCATGAGCCCGGTGTCCTACCACTAGACTACCGTGCCTCCATTTACCAGCTAGCTAGCAGAGATCAAGAATTATCCATACACTAAAAAAAACAGTGAAACCCAGCCTGTTATTACACAAACATCCATCCTCACATCCTTCAACAGTAGAGGAGATTGCAGTTGCCACAATGTATAGAATCACTCTGGAGTGTTAAAACTTCAATTTTAGCATTTAAGTTATACAAACATGCTTTCTTAAAGACGGGCATTTTAATTCACTTCCCAATCCTTTTATATTCAAATCTGTTTATAAAAGGTAAATGAACAAACAATTGGTTTGGTTACTGAACTATTATCAGAGACTGAGCTATTTCAAGTTTGTAAAGAAAAGTTTCCCTTTAAAGAAACGGTAAATATTTGTAATTGGGGCCAAGTCATCAACTCTCCACCAACAAGCTGTGTATACAGAGTAATATATGACCTCCAAGTAACAGCTGTTTGATACCTCACACAAGACCCTCAACTTTCTACCCGAAATTGTTCACACAATGTAACACAAGACTGTCAACAAATGTTTACACAGAGACACAAGACTGTCACAATAACACAGAGACACAAGACCCTCAACTTTCTAACAGAAAGTGTTCACACAATGTAACACAAGACTGTCAACAAGTCTTCACATACAGACACAAGACAGTCAACTCTATCAACAAGTGTTTACACAGAGTGACAAAAGACTGTCAACAAGCACTAACACAGAGACACAAGACCCTCAACTTTCTAACCGAAAATGTTGACACAATGTAACACAAGACTGTCAACAAGCATTAACACAGAGACACAAGGCCCTTAACTTTCTACCCGAAAGTGTTCACACAATGTAACACAAGACTGTCAACAAATGTTTACACAGAGACACAAGACTGTCACTATAACACAGACACACAAGACCCTCAACTTTCTAACAGAGAGTGTTGACACAATGTAACACAAGACTGTCAACAAGCATTAACACAGAGACACAAGACCTTTAACTTTCTACCCATAAGTGTTCACACAATGTAACACAAGACTGTCAACAAGTGTTCACACACAGACACAAGACTCTTAACTTTCTATCCAAAAATGTTCACACAATGTAACACAAGACTGTCAACAAGTGTTTACACAGAGACACAAGACTGTCACTATAACACAGAGACACAAGACCCTCAACTATCTAACAGAAAGTGTTGACACAATGTAACACAAGACTGTCAACAAGCATTAACACAGAGACACAAAACCTTTAACTTTCTACCCATAAGTGTTGACACAATGTAACACAAGACTGTCAACAAGTTTTAAGACAGAGATGCAAGACTGTCAACTTTGTCTTTTGAGACAGAATGACACCACTTTGTAAACTCTCTGCTCTCTGTCAACAAGATATATACACCATGCTAATTACTATCAACATTAAAGCAGCATCCTTTCCATCATGAATTGAAATCTACAAGCATTAGACACAACATAAAGTCTATGTGAAAAAAGATGATTTACAGAAAATCCTCACAACAGAACTGTAAGCCAAAGGCTAACTAATAACCTCTCTCCTATATAAAACAGAACTGTAAGCTAAAGGCTAACTAATAACCCCTCTCCTACATAAAACAGAACTGTAAGCTAAAGGCTAACTAATAACCCCTCTCCTACATAAAACAGAACTGTAAGCTAAAGGCTAACT
>NW_018405860.1:51302-98759 GCF_002113885.1 Mizuhopecten yessoensis
CATGAGATCAGGGCCCTTGCTGCGTCATGGGCCCTCCTCAATGGGTCCCCCTTTCAGGAGGTCATGTCCGCAGCTTTCTGGCGCGGACAGACTACCTTCACGGATTTTTATCTCCGGTCCTTGGCCTCTCATTCTGATGGATTGTATTCCCTTGGACCGGTGGTGGTTGCACAGTCTGTGGCTGTTCCTCCACAGTAATTCAGTGATTTTAAATAGTATGCTATCAGGCACCACGGTGGTACACCTGCTCGTTTCACGGGGAGGTTTTCCATTTTTTAATTACTTTCGGGGCTTTATTAGGGGGGTTCCTTGAACCTTTTCCCTACCTTGAGCATGTCTCGAGTTTGTTCCGTCAGCCTGGTCTGCCTGGATTCGAAGCCTCCACTACGGTAAGACGAATTCGCATACTAAAGTTATGGTAATTATTACTGAAATGAAATTGAGGTTTTTGAAGTAAAACCAATTTTCATGATGTAATACTTACCATAACTTTATGGAGTCCCACCCTGTATTCCTCCCCTTGCCTCCTCATCCTGGCTGCCTTTAGGCTCCATAAAAGGGGGTTTGAGGAAGGGAGATCACTCCGTGGCTCTGTCATCGAGATAGAGGTTACGTCACGGTAGGGAGGTAGGGATATTTGAATCTTTTGTTTTTGGGCTACAAAGATGGGTGTAGGTATTGTATATGCATACTAAAGTTATGGTAAGTATTACATCATGAAAATTGGTTTTACTTCAAAAACCTCAAATTAACGGACAAGTATTTTGCACAAAGGGACATAACTCCATTGAAATCCCAAATTAAAATGCCGAGACAGACAGTTGTTGTGGGGGCATAATGAGATCAAAACAAGGACAACTGACATATTATCTGTTGTACTGGTCTGAGAATGACAGGGATTAGTTTACTTATAGTACATTTAGAGTGCCTGCCAGTGTAAGTTTTGAACCATGTGATAGTGACAAGAATGGATGACCAGTCACTGGTACACAAATCCTACGGTTCGTCAAGGCAGTATACGTTAAACAACAGTGTGGCACCAACATACCTACTAATACTTTACTCTTTTGACTCATTGATCTTTTATTGTTATACCAAAGTAAAATGTAATCATTAAGCTGGTTTATCCCTAATTTTGACACGAATGTCATTAAAATTAATCAAATGATCCATGTAATCCCTTTACAATTAGGGGCAGAGTACACACTGTTTACAATTGTAGTGCAATAGGAACCTCAGGTCAGAAAGTATTCCACAAAGATCTGTGGTACATATCACCAAATCATAAATGCACTGAGGTAGGATTATAGGTTTATGAGTATTGTCTAACTTGATTTGAGAGTTTTAGACATTTGTACAGCAGTCTTTTATAAGGGCAGCAAAACTGGACGCATTCTTTTATCAGAGTAGTCCTATACTATGTAAGGTCTAAACAGTCCAATACTATGTAAGGTCTAAACAGTCCAATACTATGTAAGGTCTAAACAGTCCAGTACTATGTAAGATCTAAACAGATAGTACTGCTATGCTTAGGTCTAAACAGTCCAGTACTACTGTACTAAGGTCTAAACAGTCCAGTCCTACTGTACTAAGGTCTAAATAGTCCAGTACTACTGTATTAAGGTCTAAATAGTCCAGTACTAACACAGTGCTGTGCCGTGACTCGAAACCTACTGTACTAAGGTCTAAATAGTCCAGTACTACTGTACTAAGGTCTAAACAGTCAAGTACTACTGTACTAAGGTCTAAACAGTCCAGTACTACTGTAGTAAGGTCTAAACAGTCCAGTCCTACTGTACTAAGGTCTAAACAGTCCAGTACTACTGTAGTAATGTCTAAATAGTCCAGTACTACTGTACTAAGGTCTAAATAGTCCAGTTCTATTGTAGTAAGGTCTAAACAGTCCAGTACTACTGTACTTAGGTCTAAACAGTCCAGTACTACTGTAGTAAGGTCTAAATAGTCCAGTTCTACTGTACTAAGGTCTAAATAGTCCAGTACTACTGTAGTAATGTCTAAATAGTCCAGTACTACTGTACTAAGGTCTAAATAGTCCAGTACTACTGTACTAAGGTCTAAACAGTCCAGTACTACTGTACTTAGGTCTCAACAGTCCAGTACTACTGTAGTAAGGTCTAAACAGTCCAGTACTACTGTACTAAGGTCTAAACAGTCCAATACTACTGTACTAAGGTCTAAACAGTCTAGTTACTGCTGTCCCTGGGATCTAAACAGTCCATTTCTGCGGCCCTGATAAAAGACTGCTTATTCATTAAATCATTACAGTACAAGATTGAGACCCTAAATACTCTTCAAATCTTACTTAAGTCATCCTTTCAAAAATGTTTATCAAATGTATGAAAATTCCATATATCTGTAAGATCTGCGGTTTCACAAGTTTTAACTCATTAGATGGGAGAGTTTTTTAAACCTAAATTAACAAATACCTAGATGTTGTTGTTTTTTTACTTTCATAACTTTATGCAAATAATTCTCCTCTAACTACCAATATGCTCATTATTTTAGCCTCCTCTTAATGTCAAGCAATATACCCCCCCCCCCCCCCCCCCAACTACCTATCTATCCCTTTTAGAACACCCAGTGACCAATCCCTAACCCAGCTACCAATCAATCCCCAGCTACCAATCCCTACTCTGAGTTACAAATCCACTCCAGTTACCAATTATCCCCTATCTACCAATCCACTTGCGCTACTAATCCTTCCCAAGCTATCAATCCACTCAAGATACTAATCCCTACCCCTGCTACCAATCCATTTAACTACCAATCCCTACCCAAGCTACCAAACCATTTAAGCTACAAATCCCTACCCCCAGCTACCAATCCATTTAAGCTACCAATCCCTACCCCCAGCTATCAATTCATTTCAACTATAATTCCACACCCAGCTACTAATCCCTACCCCCAACTACCAATCCCATCCCCAGTTACTAATCCCTATCGCCAGCTACCAATCCCTACCCCCAGCTACAAATCCCTACCCCAGCTACCAACCCACACCCGATACCAATCCCTACCGCCAGCTACCAATCCCTCCCGCCAGCTACAAATCCCTACCCCAGCTACCAATCCACTACAGCTACCAATCCCTACCGTCAGCTACAAATCCCTACCCCCTCAAGATACTAATCCCTACCCCTGCTACCAATCCATTTAACTACCAATCTCTACCCAAGCTACCAAACCATTTAAGCTACAAATCCCTACCCCCAACTACCAATCCCACCCCCAGTTACTAATCCCTACACCCAGCTACCAAGCCCAACCCACGCTACCAATCCCTACCCCCCGCTATCAAATCATTTCAACTATAATTCCACCCCCAGCTACTAATCCCCACCCCCAGCTACCAATCCCTAACCAAGCTACCACCCCCTACCCCAGTGACCAATCCCTACCCCACCTACCAATCCATCCCCAGCTACCAATCCATCCCCCGCTACCAATCCCTACCCCCCGTGAACAATCCCTACCCCCAGTAACCAATCCCTACCCCCAGTAACCAATCCCTACCCCCAGTAACCAATCCCTACCCCCAGCTACAAATCCCTACCCCAGCTACCAATCCATTTAAGCTACCAATCCCTGCCCCCAGCTATAAATTCATTTCAACTATAATTCCACACCCAGCTACTAATCCCTACCCCCAGTTACCAATCCCTACCCCCAGTAACCAATCCCTACCCCCGCTACCAATCCACACCACCTACCAATCCCTACCCCCAGATATCAATTCATTTCAACTATAACTCCACACCCAGCTACTAATCCCTTCCCCCAACTACCAATCCCACCCCCAGTTACCAATCCCTTCCCCCAGTGACCAATCCCTCCCCCATCTACCAATTAACCCCCTGTGACCAATCCCTACCCCAGCTACCAATCCATTTAAGCTACCAATCCCTGCCCCCAGCTACCAATCAACACCCAGCTACCAACCCCTACCCCCAGTGAACAATCCCTACCCCCAGCTATCAATTCATTTCAACTATAACTCCACACCCAGCTACTAATCCCTACCCCCAGTTACCAATCCCTTCCCCCAGCTACTAATCTCTACACCCGGCTACCAATCCCAACCCACGCTACCAAACCCTACCCCCAGCTACCAACCCCAGCCCCAGCTACCAATCCCTAACCCAACTACCAATCCCTACCCTCAGTGACCAATCCCTACCCCCACTGACCAATCCCTACCCCAGCTACCAATCCATTTAAGCTACCAATCCCTGCCCCCAGCTACCAATCAACACCCAGCTACCAATCCCTTCCCCCAGCTACTAATCTCTACACCCGGCTACCAATCCCAACCCACGCTACCAAACCCTACCCCCAGTGACCAAGTCCTACCCCCAGCTCCCAATCCCTACCCCCAGCTCCCAATCCCATCCCCAGCTACTAATCCCTACCCCCAGTGACCAAGCCCTGCCCCGAGTGACCAATCCCTCCCCCATCTACCAATTACCCCCCTGTGCCCAACCCCTACCCCAGCTACCAATCCACTCCAGCTACCAATCCCTACCGTCAGCTACAAATCCCTACCCCCTCAAGATACTAATCCCTACCCATGCTACCAATCCATTTAACTACCAATCTCTACCCAAGCTACCAAACCATTTAAGCTACAAATCCCTACCCCCTCAAGATACTAATCCCTACCCCTGCTACCAATCCATTTAACTACCAATCTCTACCCAAGCTACCAAACCATTTAAGCTACAAATCCCTACCCCAACCTACCAACCCCTACCCCCCGTGAACAATCCCTACCCCCAGTGACAAATCCCTACCCCCAGCTATCAATTCATTTCAACTATAACTCCACACCCAGCTACTAATCCCTACCCCCAGTTACCAATCCCTTCCCCCAGTGACCAATCCCTCCCCCATCTACCAATTACCCCCCTGTGCCCAACCCCTACCCCAGCTACCAATCCATTTAAGCTACCAATCCCTGCCCCCAGCTACCAATCAACACCCAGCTACCAATCCCTCCCGCCAGCTACAAACCCCTACCCCCAGCTACCATCCCCCTACCCCCAGTGACCAATCCCTACCCCCAGTGAACAATCCCTACCCCCAGTGACCAATCCCTAACCCAGCTACCAATCCATCCCCAGCTACCAATCCACCCATATTCACTAACATCTCGACAATTACGAACACAAAATTACTTTTGTCTGATATACATCGAAGACTACTTTTCAAATTCTCCATTTAACAGTCATAAACATAGCAATATATGGGTATTGTGAAATATTGTTTTCACTCTGTAAAAACCAAAGTACAAAATTTCAATATTTCATAATCATACATTTTAAACTAAATATTAAGTTAAATGTTAACTGATACATAAACTGGTAAAATTTCCAACAGGAAGTCAAGAGAGATGTATTTAATAACTATTCGTCACTATAAAAAATATAAATTACTCTGAGAAAAACTAACATGTAAAGAATTCCTCAATCTTGGATAGAGAATTTGACTGACAGTGACAATGATGTCATAGAACAATCATGTCTTGTTCAGGTATTCAAATCAAGCTCTACAATGAAGGAGATTGTATTTCACAATTATATAAAGAGAAAACTGTTCACATACCGGACTTTTTATGTGTGAGATAACTTTATTACAGAGAGACATTCTTTCTATTGGCTGTACAAATAAAATGTAACAACTGAACATCTTGGTAAATACTGCAATGTTGATACAACCTGTATGACCCTAGTAAAACAAATGAAGATATGGGACACAATACAGCTTGTAGGGTCACAGGGTTGAAGGGGTAAAGGGGGAGTGCTTGGGTCAAACCAGGAAAAGGAAGGGGTCAATGCAAGAACAGACATGGTGTGGAGACACAAGGAAATTAAACCTGGCACCCATAGACACAATATTTTCTACACAGAGGCAGACTTCCAGGGTTAAATAAATGTTGTCTCATACTGACCCCAGTTACACAGACTTGATACATTTATGTTGACCCCTGTACTACAAATAATGTTAAGCAAACCCCTGTTAACACTGGCCTCCAGCAATACACAAATAAAGTTTATACAATAAATCATCTCTTTGTCAATCTTAGCAAACTTAATTAAGTTTTATTATTATAACACAAACTAACCCTTTCAACTCTCACTTAAAACACACACTATTAATAAACCTTGTTACCCTAATCACCTATCCCAATGCTGAACACCCTACAGACAGAATGTGAAAAGGGCTCTACCAGCACAATTCCTACAGGCACTAATTTTGTGACAGGGGTTGGGGTAGGTATCCTGCCTGGTATACAAGGACCCAAAACTAAGGTTACCAACTTTGATAAAGTGACCTTGACCTTAGACCAGTCATAATGATGAGGTTAAGGTCACAGTGACTTAATGACAGTGCACTGCACATTGTCTGTGAATGACAATAGTAAAGTGCCAAATTTATCATGATATCTTAAATGATTTAAAAGTAATGACCCGGACAAGAAGTTATTAGAAAAACCAAAAAACTAAGTACCAAAACAACATGTCACCCTTCATTCGAAGGGGAGACACAATAACTCTGTAGCAATACTTCAAAAAGTGAACACCATGGACCAAAGTTAATTAGTCACAGCTATCCCACTAAAACTAACTGATTCAAACCTGCTCTATAGTAATGTTAGTCGTTACAAACTACAGGTGGCCTAGTGAGCACATCAGTTTCCTGTGTTACATCATGTAAATCATCAGGCAGTACAGTGATCCATTGTCTAAAAAACAGATATATATACAACTTATATGATAATCAAGAGATAGTGCCTCATTCAATAACTGTTCAACAAAGTATGGATAGAACACTATATATTGTATAGCAGTGCTGTTTGCAGTGATGTCCAAGAGACCTCCCCAAACTGTACCCAATCTAGAATCATCAGCATCTCTAAACCCTGTCATTATCATTAAGGCTACAATAAATAAACATGTACTGGTGCATGTAACTGTAAGTAACAACTAGTACTATACTGTATATATAATATGTGAGGCACATGTACACTACCAAGCATATATGTAACTGTAAGTAACAACTAGTACTAAGTACTGTATATATACGTGAGGCACATGTACACTACCAAGCATATATGTGAGAGAGATTACCGCAGCTGGGATGACAGGCGGGAGACGGTTGTGATAGCTACATGGAGCCTGACCAATCTCCAATTTGAAGAAATTGTGGAACATGCTCTCTGGCACAACTTCGCGCAGACCTGAAGCATAGGATATCAGGGTTGGCATGATGACCATGTTAGATCGCATTACCGCATCTACATTCCGATCCTCGGTTTCGGCGACTGACCGCGGTGTTGTCATCTGAGAGCCTGTGATGGAGATGTCCAGAGTGAGGTGGCGGGACGGCTGAATTTGAGACTGGAGACGCCCTGGCGACCGCAGCTGTTTCATCATCGTAGCTTATAGGGTGGTACACACGCGAAAACAAATGTCCACCAAATTGTAGGTAATAGATTGTAACATTTGTAGCAAATACTTCCAGATCACTTGTTTTCAAATAAGTCAATAAAAACTCATTCTTTTAATTGATCATTGCATTAGACTTAATGGTAAAAACACTCAGAGTAGCAGTAAGCTTGGTTATGAAAGTTCCATCTTGTCATTTTATAGGTTTTAACACAACATCTTAGGATCTTGAAATTTCTCCACCACCCATTTAAATGTTGAAATCCAAGCTGCCATGTGTTGAAACGTTTTATAATCAGAATTAAATCAGAAAGAAACTTTAAAAAATAAATTACATTTCAGTAAGTGTCTATTACAATCACCAAAACCTGTCCCATCAGTAAGAAGCAGTTTTCCTCCAATTAGTCCATATACTTTTTATGATAAAATTCTTAATTGGTTCAAATCAAACCAAATCAGTTCATTTACCACACAGTCTTCATACACTTGTTAATCCAAACTTGTGGTTTTAAAACAGGCAAACGTTTCCAAACATTCGACACTCCACAAGCACACCGGCCCCGTCCGACACTGTGTTTGTTTTTGATTGAATTATTCAAGATTCCATGTGTATTCAAGCCTTTACATACACATGTACCTACCCAAATGAAACTTATTCTTTCAATTTTTTCCTTTCAGACGTTCAATAGAAATACTAGCTGTGAGTTCATCCCATTGAAAAGTAAATCTGTCCTGATAATAGACAACTTTCTCATGGAGGTGCGAGATCTCGTTTCCAGGAGATAGTGAAGGATGTCACACGCGTGTTCCCAAATTGGACAACCTAGCCTGAGTGGCGATGCGCATTAAAAGTCTATTTGGTCTGTATTGACTTTCTCTGGGATGTAGAAAGTCTATGAAGTAATCAACAAATGAATTTCATGACAAAAGTGTCAATAATCTCCCGTCCAATGCCAAGAAATCCTGCCCATGGGGTGGGTGACAGAACTATAGGGTCATTTATCATCGCTACCATGCGAGGATCGTGGACATTATTGCAGCTGTCACTCAATATATTTCACAGGTTCCCACCCTCTTTTGCCTGACAACCCATAACCTAGAACAGTTCATCTAAAAATCTCATGAATTTTGTCAACATGTGAATGATGTCATGTCGAAGGGTTCAAAGAGACGGTGGAGAATAAACAATCTCTATACAATTAACTCAATACTAAGAACTCCAAAATTTTATTTACATGTGCCGAAAAGGGCTAATTTAAAGTATACATTTAATTTCCTTTTTCTTATTGGAGTTTTGTTTGTGTTTCAAGACAAAATGTTATTGTCACCTGTATGTTGAGCAAACAGGCCGCGTGATTGAAGGAGGTAGTAACAGCTGTTTAAGCCTGGTAGCTCAGCAATCCCACCATAAAATTTAAATCAACTGACATCTTAAGAGGAATAATGAATGAACATAATCACATTATAGACTTACCAGTAATGTTTATTACAAAATAGTTTTATGATATCAAATTTTAATTACTTACAACATTATAAACTAACTTATCACTTCTTTTACGGAAATAAAGTGGAATGGCTTTTGATAAGTCTTAAGCATTCAAAATGTACCATTTAGACATTTACCTCTCCAGAAAATTTAAAGGACACCTAGTTACCAAGTGCTAGTGTCAATATGATTTCTGTTCTACAAAACGTTGAATGTTTTTACGTAGTCAATAAGTCATTCAGTAAATAAGTAGGAAATTTTATGTGCGACGTTTCATCTTTAAGGATTAACGTAAAATCTCCACACATTTAAGGTGATAATGGATATTAACTTTTTTTCAAGGAGGAAGAAAAGGTTATTACAAAACCCTCCAAACTTTTACTTATCAGTAATCTTACCTTAGATACAGTTAAGCTTTCAATATGAAGAGATATGCAGGCAAGTTATTTCTAGTGGAGTAAATATATTCTATTTTTATTTCAACACAGAACAGGTGTTGTATTTTTCTTGTCCTTTCTAGAAGCTAACCATGAAGAGAATTAATTTTGTATGTAAGAACAAAGATTACTAAACTAACCAGCCGACACATTGAGGATCTGCTGTCCACATGAATACATGAGTTCACAGTCAATGTTTGTCTTTAATTCTGGTTTCATTACAGCACTTTAGTTTTGTTAAAATCTGTTGACTTTCTTAAATGGCCCCTCAGCCTGTTTAATTAAAAATTCATGTGCGAATTGAAGAGAAGGTCTCCAAGTCTGCGTGGTCGGCCTGAACTATGATTCTGTTTGTTGGGATGATATACCATTCAATAAATTAAATACAAGTAATTTTCTTTTGCAAACCTCTTTGATCTCCATTTACTTCACCAATTACCAACAGGTAACTTCTTGCATATCATAATAATAAATGTATTTTTTACCCCGATCTGTAAAAGGTTCATGGCTAATTGAAAATAATCACTCAACATGATTTTAAGTGGTAAATGGTTTCCATTTATCTGTCATCGGTTATTGGATAACCTGAGGTCAAAGGTTATAATATAAAGGTGTAATGTCAACTCCTGATTAACTGACAACAGCTTTATAAAGAAATTATGATTATCCAATCAGAATTCTCTGGTCCTATTTCTCACAGGATAGATAACTGTGGTGGGGAAAACTTTAAAGTACTAGTACTCATCCACATAGAAAGTGATCGACCCTCTGGAATGTACTCGTCCCCAATGAAATATCACTTGCCTGAATATATTATCATCAAATCTTTGTAACACAGCATGTTAGGAGCAACAGATTAGAAAGTTTAGTACTTTATTACAAGGCTTTGTTGAGCACCGAGCTGTGATTCTGACTGACTGGCAACAGAAGTAAAAAACACTGCACATTATTGTATTGATGTCATAAAACAAGAACAGATTACTCTATTACTGACTTTCATCTATAGTCTCTTCAGTCTGTTCATTCTACCATTTCTGTCCCAACATACACTTCCAGAAAAGAAGATTTTTCTACCCTATTTTTTCAATTCCTCTTACATTATCGTTATTAACACTATAACTTCAGATGCTTTGGTATATTCTGACATTATCTTGTTGTGGTGATGCTTGTGTTCATGTACAGATGAAAAAATAAAAATTGGGAAATCCTTGAAAGATTGCTTGAAGTTTGGGCTTTACCGATACCCCCACTACGGCATGTCTACAAAGTTTGAAGCCAATTAAAACAGTAGCTGAGATGTGCTGCAGAAACAGTCTGTATTACACATATTTTTTGAGGTAACCTAAAAGATCAATCTGATGTCACAGTGACCTATTTCAGGATGTGACACACCACTTTCCAATATTGTACCTATATTCAAAGTTTGATGTTTTAGTACTTGAGGTCAAAGTCAAACGTCAAATTGAGGTCACCATCACCTCATTTTAAGACACAATACATTGCTTTCTTATGATGTACCTATATACAAAAGTCCATTCATGACACGGCGGCTGAGAAATGCTCTGAAAATCATTAATATAGTACTTTAGGTCAAGGTCAAATTAAGGTAACAGTGACCTAGAATTTGGATGTCACCCAAAGCCTTTCCATGCTGTACTCATATACAAAGTTTGATACCAATTTATGAAACTACACCTGAGAAATGCCATTATTGAAGTACTTGAGGTCAAGTTCAAAGGTCAAATTAAGGTACAGTGACCTCCTAGGATGCAACACACTGCCTTCCCATTTCATAATATAACTATATTAAGTTTGATGTCATTCACAAAACAGCAGCTGATCTATATGATATGGAAAGGTCAAAGGCCAAATTGAAGTCACAGTGACCTCATTTTAGAATGTGACACATACTATGATGTATGCTAACATTGATGTCCTTTCTTGAAACAGTAGTCGAGATGAACTCTGGAAACCACATTTACATGACCCACAGCCATTACATCTTAGGTCATTTCCAACCCTTTAAAGCTGTCCATTGTAAGCGGTTACCACCTAAGTGCTTTGTACCACTGAAGAAGGTAATTGGAGTTAACAATACCACTTAAGGTAGCAATTGCAAGGACCTGTATATCTCACCGAAATGTACATGGTACATATAGGATCTTACATGAGTTTCCATTTCATATGAGATTTATGAAACAAGTCTAAGAATTATTTAATTTAGCAAGCCTCTGGCGAGCTAAAATGAAAAATTCGTATGAAATGAAAATGAGTGCAAGATCCTTTTTATCACATAATCAAGATTCGTAGCATTTATTTGAGTAAAACGACAATTTTCATGCAACTTTTTTTATTAAAAAAAGAGAGAGATTTAAGGATTGGGTGTCATAACAACCTTGAGTTTACAAGTACTTCGAGCAATTATTCTCTACTTTGAGGGGTCAGCAATATCAATAAAACCTAGTTGACAGATTTATAAACAAGTTATTATCCCACCATTACCATGCAGTTCTATAGAAAGATATTAATATACACAGCTTAAAGTACACTTAGGCAAGGCCTGCTGACCACATACACAGCAGATAAGCTGGTTTTATATAGCCTTGGCGAGAATGTTTAATGCAGGTAGGTTATATATATAATTACAAAATGAAATGGACATCCATCCACACAGCTATGGCATTTTAATCACAAAGTCATTTATTACAAATTTTAATAAAACCTGCCACAATGTGCAATATAATCAGATCAGGTATATCCATGAATAATGAGAAACACAGCAAACAAACCCATCACTTTTACACCCCTTGTATATACTATACCTAGTGAGGTGTGGACCAAACCATCACTTTTACACCCCTTGTATATCCTATACCTAGTGAGGTGTGGACCAACCCATCACTTTTACACCCCTTGTATATCCTATACCTAGTAATGAGAAACACAGCAAACAAACCCATCACTTTTACACCCCTTGTATATACTATATCTAGTGAGGTGTAGACAAAACCATCACTTTTACACCCCTTGTATATCCTATACCTAGTAATGAGAAACACAGCAAACAAACCCATCACTTTTACACCCCTTGTACATACTATACCTAGTGAGGTGTGGACCAAACCATCACTTTTACCCCCCTTGTACATCCTATCCCTAGTGAGGAACAGACCAAACCATCACTTTTACACCCCTTGTATATATACTATACCTAGTGAGAAACAGACCAAACCATCACTTTTACACCCCTTGTATATCCTATACCTAGTGAGGAACAGACCAAACCATCACTTTTATACCCCTTGTATATACTATACCTAGTGAGGTGCGGACCAAACCATCACTTTTACACCCCTTGTATATTCTATACCTAGTGAGGTGTGGACCAAACCATCACTCTTACACCCCTTGTATATACTATACCTAGTGAGGAACAGACCAAACCACGACTTTTACACCCCTTGTATATACTTATACCTAGTGAGGTGTGGACCAAACCATCACTCTTACACCCCTTGTATATACTATACCTAGTGAGGAACAGACCAAACCACGACTTTTACACCCCTTGTATATACTTATACCTAGTGAGGTGTGGACCAAACCATCACTTTTACGCCCCTTGTATATCATATCCCTAGTGAGGTGTGGACCAAACCATCACTTTTACGCCCCTTGTATATCATATCCCTAGTGAGGTGTGGACCAAACCATCACTTTTACGCCCCTTGTATATCATATCCCTAGTGAGGTGTGGACCAAACCATCACTTTTACGCCCCTTGTATATCATATCCCTAGTGAGGTGTGGACCAAACCATCACTTTTATACCCCTTGTACATACTATACCTAGTGAGGTGTGGACCAAACCATCCCTTTTATACCCCTTGTATATACTATACCTAGTGAGGTGCGGACCAAACCATCACTTTTACACCCCTTGTATATCATATACCTAGTGAGGTGTGGACCAAACCATCACTTTACACCCCTTGTATATACTATACCTAGTGAGTACAGACCAAACCATCACTTTTACACCCCTTGTACATCCTATACCTAGTGAGGAACAGCCCAAACCATCACTTTTACACCCCTTGTACATCCTATACCTAGTGAGGAACAGACCAAACCATCACGTTTACACCCCTTGTATATCCTATACCTAGTGAGGTGAGGACCAAACCATCACTTTTACACCCCTTGTATATTCTATACCTAGTGAGGTGTGGACCAAACCATCACTCTTACACCCCTTGTATATACTATACCTAGTGAGGAACAGACCAAACCATCACGTTTACACCCCTTGTATATCCTATACCTGAGGAACAGACCAAACCATCACTTTTACACCCCTTGTACATCCTATACCTAGTGAGGAACAGCCCAAACCATCACTTTTACACCCCTTGTACATCCTATACCTAGTGAGGAACAGACCAAATCATCTCTTTTACACCCCTTGTATATATACTATACCTAGTGAGAAACAGACCAAACCATCACTTTTACACAACTTGTATATCCTATACCTAGTGAGGTGTGGACCAACCCATCACTTTTACACCCCTTGTATATACTATACCTAGTGAGTACAGACCAAACCATCACTTTTACACCCCTTGTATATCATATACCTAGTGAGGTGTGGACCAAACCATCACTTTACACCCCTTGTATATACTATACCTAGTGAGGAACAGACCAAACCACGACTTTTACACCCCTTGTATATACTATACCTAGTGAGGAACAGACCAAACCACGACTTTTACACCCCTTGTATATACTATACCTAGTGAGGTGTGGACCAAACCATCACTTTTACACCCCTTGTATATATATACTGTACCTAGTGAGGAGCGGACCAAACCATCACTTTTTTTTAACATTTTGCATACCCATAGACAGTTTTATGCATACAAATGTAGAACTTATAACAACACACCATTTAAATCTGTTTTATTTTCATCCATTGCTACATTTAAAAAAAATTATTGACAACAAACAGAAGTTATTCCACATGAACATTTATAATAGGATTCATCTTTGTATACATTGTCAAATCATGTACATATCATAACAATAGGAGATTCTAACATACAAATTACATCTGCAGATTGTATTGTCTGCATTGTTGTTTCAACCTTCCAGTGTTACCCATGATTTAATGTCTCAAAAATCTTTGGAAAGGAATATATAAAAAAAACATCCAAGTCAGTAGAGTGTTATATATTTTTTTTAATCTACTTTGTTTTGGAAAATTACCTTGTAAACTTAATCTTGAATATCAGTTATGGTGTCAAGTCATTATAACATGTGAACTTATGTTTAGTGTATATTTACACTCTCATTCAGACTTTGAATTGTTTCACCTACTGATTGATGGCAATATAACGTATGAACTGAATACATTAGAGTTAACAGATTTTCATATGGCATCAGTCAACCATATTTCAAAAATGCTTAATGTATACTTCGAATGATTATTCAATACTTTCGTGTATATCATTTAATGAGAAACACAGAATTTATGTCTAAAAGAAAGCATACCTATACTTCTTTCATTCTTAACAGTAATAATTATGTATTCTTTTGTAAACTGCACATACTCAAATTGATAAACCTATTCTTATTGTGTTAACTAATTATACTACATTATTCTGTTTGTAAAATCTTCTTAAAGGAGGAAATAAAGAGAATAATAATTGTATTACTGATGTGAAAATGTTTTCCAAAGAATGAATGTTTATCCCCGAGTCATCCTTAAAAAACTGTTTGTTTGCACTTTCCCAACCGACTCACTAGAATGGCACCTACTCAGAACATTTTGGGGGATCTTTTGGTAAATATTCTGTTTGTAAAATCTTCTTAAAGGAGGAAATAAAGAGAATAATAATTGTATTACTGATGTGAAAATGTTTTCCAAAGAATGAATGTTTATCCCAGAGTCATCCTTAAAAAACTGTTTCTACTCAGAACATTTTGGGGGATCTTTTGGTAAATATGTTTTCTTCTGAAATCACTTAAACTTAGGGGTTTTATAAAGAAATATTGAGATTTCTAAAAAATAACAAAAAATCCCTACCTACCTACCAGCTGAAAAACATATGAGTAGGGAAACGGAAAACAAACATGTTTTTAAGGACGGCCCAGGTCAACTGAGTCCAGATTAACAAGGTTTGAATGATACATTGATTTTTCTGTGGCAAGCCTTTCTGTTTTTTTTTATTAAACACAGCCCTAGAAAGGTGTACAAAACCTTACCTGGTATTCTGGTATCCATTTACCAAGGGCATCAACCCATACAAGTCGGTCATCTGGTCTGTTGTCCCCCTCCCCGTCCTCGTGCCCCTCCTCCTCCCCCAGCCCCCAAGCGCGGCCATGATGCAGGATGGGGAGGGAATACTGTTGCTGGGGTACCAAGGGCTGTGTTGGTGGTATGGAGGCAGTTTTGGGGCGATTGTCAGCATGTCCGTAGGCTGCAGGGTAGACTCTTGGGGAGACTTGTGTGGGGTTGTAGGAGGACCTTGTAGAATAGTGGCCAGTGCTGGTCCTATAGTTACCCTGGAAGTATAAACATCCTCTCTAGAAGTACCACTCTTGAATCAATAACAAGTTTTTTATCACATATTTCAAGTGTTATGCAATCAGTATCGTCATGTCAAAGTTCTGCTATATGTAACAAGTATAATAACTAATACGACTTTTTAACTGTGATGACAGAGGATTTAAATTATATAGACCGGTTACACGACAATACTGTTTAACTTATCTGTGAATCATGAGCCAAATGTTCTTTTTTCAATTTTACTCATTTGATTCATTGACTCACTAATGTTATTTAATGATTCGCTGCTTTTCAAAATAGGATATGAAATGACTCGCTACCAGCATTGTCATTAAAAGCCAGTTGCCAGCCTTAGTAACTTGCTATTCATTACCATCAACCGGCTATTATTTCTGAATATGTCTAAATCAACATTATGTAATAGGAGAAAGAGAAAGGCACAGCCAGGCCAGGATTTGAATCCAGGACCCTCCAAACTCTAGACAAACACTCTACCAATTATATTAAAGCTACCTAGTGGCCAACAATGGACCAAGTCCAGTTCTGCTACATTGCTCCTTTGTTTCTTGTCAATCCATAACACGTGGGTTGGCCTGCTCCCCAATTTTGTAAAAGTAGAAAGAGAACTGCATGGCCAGAACAGGATTTGAACCCGGTAACCTCCAAACTCTAGACAGAAACTCTATCAATTGAGCTTCCTGGTCATCTTCTCAACAAAATCAAAATCAAATGACTGTCGTGTGGCCTGGCTATTCTACAAGCAACTCAAAAAAAGTATGACAGCCTTCCAACAAGTTTTTCAGGGAATTTCCTTTTTTATTCTTAGTTAATGTAGCTATTACCTCTACAAATTAGAGAACTGTGGAGTGAATCCCAACATCCAACAATGAATCAAAGTCTTAGCCTTTGATTACCAAGACAGCCAGTCAACACCAGTGGAAGTTTAGCCAGGAGTAAACCAAGGGACAGTACTGCGACCATACTTTTCCTTGATATATCAATGATTTGCTTGTGTAACATCTACTGTACATCTTTTTGCTGAAAATTACCATTTGTTATACCGCCCAATCATATGTCTGCAAGAGCATCAGCATGGGCTAATAAATGGGGGGTGTCATTCAACGTGGCAGAACATGATGTTACATCTCCAAACTTCACGATCCAGGTCACCTTAGAACACCTTGATACCACATACTGGAAGGACTGGAAGTGAATCCATACTTACGGGTTGTCATTCGCAACTCCATGAAATGGGATGCTCATATCTGTACCATCACAAATAAAGCTAATTCCAGGCTCGGGTTGTTATGATGAAATCTCCGACAGTGTCCGCTTTGTCACTAATGTTAACAGCTCACAAGCTTAAGTCGCTAATAAGATCTGTCTTGGAAAACAGCTCAACAATATGGGATCTGTCCCAGCATAACAACATGCATCTATTCTTTGGAAAAGATATGTCATGCTGCCCAGTTCATAACATCTGATTTCCAGAGAGAAAGCAGCGTGACATCAATGCCGGATACCCTCAAACTACCATCACTCAGGGATCGCAAACTGGACCATCAACTTGTCCTCTTTTATAAAATTATGTAGGGGCTAATGGCTATACCTTAGTGATGGCCAATCAGATTAAAATCATAATCGGTTTGTAATAGGAAGTAGTAAATCAATTGATGATCGATTGAAAAATCACTAAATGTAATTTCTTGGGACTGAATACCCAAATAATATGAGAACACTACTATAACATCAATAGACAGAGTTGTTCATTAGGTTTTGTTCTTTTATAATGAATGGATATCAAGCAACTTTTATGAATTTTTATCAATCATATAGTATAAATCTTAAGAATATATGACTTTCAAAGCATACTTTACATGTAAGACATTTTAAATACTTTGATTTCAATGATGAACTGATTATATCAATCATGGAATTTGTAATCAATAATCCGAACCGGAAAGGGAAAACTGATAGATTTTCGAATTATATAATCGATCATCAGCCCGTCACTTCTATACCTGTAGATCAAGTCTTGACCACAACAACCAATCAGACCCAAGCAAATAACTGTAAAAAAAAATGGGCAGTTTTAGTGTAAACTGACTTTTTATGAGCTCTTTTTTTCCATATACCTCTGCTGATTGCAACAACCTCCCAGAAGCTTTGGTCAACACATGTAACTTCAAAACTTTTAACACTCTATTACTATCCTCAATAATTTAAAATCGAAGTGCACTCCTCCAACCCTGAAATTATGCTATCATACACTTAATCGAGATCTTCCAGTATTATACAGAATTTTGCATTTTATTGTAGAAAAGTGTAGCAGTTTCAAAAATCAAAATGATGTTGCAAACTTCTTTTTTTTCCTCGATACATTTTTTTATATGGCCCATAAAAAAAATGTATCAAGGAAAAAAACCAGTTTGCAAAATAATTTTGATGTTTGAAACTGCTAACATTTTCTACAATAAAATGCAAAAGTCTGTATCTGTATAATACTGGAAGAATTAAAAATTAAGGGCTCAGAAATTGGTCACCTGATCAGTGATTTATTTGTATGCCTAGCTAGTTTTTAAATTACAACTGAATTCAGGCTGCTTCCCATAGCAAAAGGGTGTTTTATATTCCCAAAAGGGTGTTTTATATTCCCAAAAGGAAGCAAAGATGAAGAATTTCTTCCCAATTCCAACCAAAATAATGCATTATTTTCCCAAACTAATGCTGGAACATGCTGTTATAAAATTTAGGTAGAAAAAAAACATTACTCCGAGGTTGACAAGTATCCTTTTTCAAGCAAAATGTGATTACAGTTTAACTACAGCAGAGTAGTATTGCCTTGTATTTTCTCTATTTAACCACAGTAAATTTAATTTTTAAAAATCGTAAAATCTACCAGGCTAGTCTACTGTACTCACTCTTTGTGTTTTCGATGATTTCGACGATTTCGATGAACAAGAACTCTTACATTCATAGAGTGTACGAAGATACTCCAGATAAGAGCCTGTACAAGATGAAGACGGTAAACTGAAAGCATTGCTCCAATCCGGTGATTGACATCCAGAGATTGCAGAGTTGCTCTCTGTTTGATCCGCGTCTCTCTCACTAAAATTAACGCTTGTTTTCGGCGCTGAATGCCAATATTGGTACCGATATGGCGTAAGCCTATGATCAGAATCATACGTTATTTCACATAACGTAGTAGCAACAGGCGTTGTTGCCATCTTAACAGCCATACATCAAGTATGACTCAATATGTCCTAAATATTGACATTTGCATCATGGCCGCCATTCAAGTACTCCCAAGTATGTGACGTCACTTCCCGCGATAATGATAAAGAATTCAGAAGCTGTCAGTGACGAGTGACAATAGCACCACGGAGTTAGTTTGACCCGTACATTCCCGTGAACACCTTAGAACTTAGCCAAACCCAGAAAATATTAACCATACTTTGGTTCAACTTATCAAAATAATTTAAATACTTAGTATAATCTGCACATGTGATTAGATCATTATACTTGAGTTGCCGTCTACGGTACACACTGAATGCAAATACACTAAAAAGAAGTCACGAAAAACATCTTAATCAGTGGAATTATATTTTGAATGCCTCAAGGTTTTGACTCCAAATAGAATTACGAGGATTTTAGCTAAATATATATTGTAGAATTTCTACTACTGTGTTGATCATTAGGCCGACTTTATTTAAAGCTTGCTTTGATCCTTTACATAACGAAGTTACAAACAACTTTATTTTCATAAAAACTGTAAGAGTCTGTTGATAATGACTTTAGTACCACAATAGGATAACGTCCATAATCGGATCAGTCTATTTCTGACCCGGAGATCAAGGCCGACAGTAGACAACGGTATACTTACTGGCAGTGATACTGTATTGAACTTGATATTTATATATAATCAGCTAGCATTCTCCAACTGTCTTAATCGAACAAAATCAACTAAGTATGTGTATTCACCTTTCTGAATTCACTTGGTAATCGAGGTGAAATAAGTCGTTCTGAAGTGCAATTTATATAAAGGTGTGTTCCCTCATTTACTTCAGCTGGTGTCTAATTGATGTCTAATGCCGGTTACCTGTGTTCGTCTGTCAATATCAGATTGAATAAGTCTTCACTTAGATCGTCCAAATTGTATTTTAGCAGCGAATATTCTATCATTGAAATGAATATTGATCACGCTAAAGGCCGAGGAGTGAACGTTAATTACAAATGGTTGTGATTCGATAGTCATGATATAGACTAAATGGTAGTCGTTATAGCCCTATTTATACAGGACATCCACCATGGCAAGCTGGTAAGACAAATAATTAAATAAAACAAGGACACCATGTCAAATGATGTTAGGGTTACAATCAGTAGATTTTGACTTGGCTGTCATGATTCCTGCACCAAACAAACCATACAACCATGGACTTAGATATGTTATCTAACTTCGTGATACGACTTTTCTCCGACGAGCTTACGCATAATGTCCTAACACAAATCTGTATCATTCAATTTTTTTTAGTATCGGGCGCGTAATCCAGACTAAAGGGAGATAAGCGCGATAAAATGTTGCACAAAATAGGTAGATACCGTTTTCAGCTCTGACCAGTTAATAAGTTTCTATGTATATTATAATTCCATGCGGCCGTGATGACTAAACTACAGCAAATAGAAATTAATACATCTTTATAAGAGTTAGGTTTATACTTCGTTTCGGAAAATTCCGGACTGGCTGATAGACGGACAGACAAGTGGAAAGTCGAACAAATAAGGGAAGATTGGCTGATCTAATTCCGTGGTCAAACAGATCGAATGAGGCGTAGAATAGTTTTCTGAGTTAGCGGTATTATTCCAGGTTATATTTTATAACGTACAGTATTATGTTGTATGATGGCCGAGTGGAGCGAGTGTTAACAAATTCTCTAAAAAATGGTAAAAATGTAGGTTTTTGGTTAAAACAATCTGATTTATTTTGCCATAAATATGAATTATGATTTAATTGTTTGTCTTTAATTGTGAAATAGTATGCATACGTATGTACAAGGGCAACTCCTAATAAAAAGGATGTACAGGCCAGGCTTTGATGCTAACATTGGTTATTACCATAGACCTAACTTCAGGTCTCTGTTATTACTCACCTGATAAAGTGATGCTAAGGAGGGTGCTTTATTGTCTTTGAAATTTATATTTTTTAATTGGTATAATAAATAACTCCAGGTGAACATGTGTACATGAAACCACAGGTGAAAATACAGGTTTATTTATCATGAAATGGACTCTACCTTAGAAATAACACTTTACCTATATACCTTATTCCAACAGATGGTAGGTTATAGTCCTCTCTCAACTGAAAGGGTGATCACCACAGGGGCCATTAGAACAATAAGATTAGGTAGAGTCAGTCCGGTGAGCCTTGACCACTGACCTGACTGGACCCCCTACTAATATATAGACAATAGAGGATCAATCCCCTATTGTTTAGAGTATAAGTACTGGACTACTTGTTTGGGCAAACACCCTTATAGGCATATATATATAGATATTCAAACTGCTGGCAATGGGAAGCCATAGAAAATCATAGTTCAAGGGATGGTTGATATTAGAAGGAAATCCCATATGAAACCCCCCCCCGCACAATCCCGATCCCAATGGTAATATGTGGGAACCCCCTGTACCTGTACCAATACCTCAAAACGACATGTTTAACTGATAATATGTGGGAACCCCCTGTACCGATACCTGAACCTGTGCCTGTATCAATACGAGATATTTACCTGGTTATATGTGTGAATTCCCTGTATCTGTACCTGTACCAATACCCCAATACAAGATATTTACCTGGTAATATGTGTGAATCCCATGTACCTGTAACTGTACCAATACCCAATACAAGATATTTACCTAGTAATATGTAAGAATCCCCTGTACCTGTACTTGTACCTGTATCAATACAAGATATTGACCTGGTAATATGTAAGAATCCCCTGTACCTGTACCTGTATCAATACAAGATATTTACCTGGTAATATGTAGGAACCCCCTGTATCTGTACCAGTACCAATACCTCAATACAAGATAGTTACCTGGTAATTTAGGGAATCCTTGTACCTGTACCAATACCCCAACACATGATATTTACCTGGTAATATGTAGGAATCCCCTGTACCCGTACCTGTACCTGTATCAATACGAGATATTTACCTGGTTATATGTAGGAATCCCCTGTACCTGTATCAATACCCCAAAACAAGATATTGACCTTGTAATTTAGGGAATTCCTGTACCTGTACTATACCCCTGTACCTGTACCTGTATCAATACAAGATATTTACCTGGTAATATGTAGGAACCCCCTGTATCTGTACCAGTACCAATACCTCAATACAAGATAGTTACCTGGTAATTTAGGGAATCCTTGTACCTGTACCAATACCCCAACACATGATATTTACCTGGTAATATGTAGGAATCCCCTGTACCCGTACCTGTACCTGTATCAATACGAGATATTTACCTGGTAATATGTAGGAACCCCCTGTATCCGTACCAGTACCAATACCTCAATACAAGATAGTTACCTGGTAATTTAGGGAATCCTTATATGTAGGAATCCCCTGTACCTGTATCAATACCCCAAAACAAGATATTGACCTTGTAATTTAGGGAATTCCTGTACCTGTACTATACCCCAATACGATATGTTTACCTGGTAATATGTGTGAATCCCCTATACCTGTATCTGTACCAATACCCAATACGAAATATTTACCTGGTAATTTAGGGAATCCCTGTACCTGTCCTCTACCCCAATACGAAATATTTACCTGGTAATATATGTGAATCCCCTGTAATTGTACCAGTACCAATACCCCAATACAAGATAGTTACCTGGTAATATGTAGGAATCCCCTGTACCTGTACCAATACCCCAATACAAGATAGTTACCATGTACCTGGTATTTATATAAGCCACTGTACCTGTGCTAATTCCCCTATATAAGATAGTTACCTGGTAATTGTAGAACAGCCTCTGTCTGGCCCTGATGGTATATAGATGGTTGTTCCAGGCATCCACTGCCATGTTAGTAAGTTATATATAACTGTATACCAGACATCGTAATACATCCCATCGGCTTATTTCATCTTTAATAAATTACATTTCCATAAAAAATATGTTCGGAGTAATTCATTTCAAATTTCTAGTCTGCAAATTGAATTGTGACTTTCGTCGTTTATGGTGTGTGTACCATACAACACACAACACGGTAATTGAGCAGGTCTCTTAATATATTCCTCAAAATTGGCACTGCCATTTAAATAGGAAAATATTTAACTGCAAACATGTATGATTTCGTAAGAAGACATTACAACAGTCACACATATATAAGTAATCCACGCGTATTGTCGTCACGTTAAATTAATTTCTTATCTCAGACCTGACTGTCAACGTCTCTGTCAATATTGTACAGGTCTAAATACTATCGCATGTTTTACTGTCTTCTCAATCAAAATCTTTGATCCAAACTCTTTCATGACGGGATTTCATTTTCGTGTCATTTACGTATTTGTTTACTTTCCTGATTTGTGACAATTTTCAACAGGCATTTTAAATGTAGAACCAACACTGTGTTGTTCAGTAATGGGATTACTGTATGTTCTAGCAGGTACTCGCAGGAGATTTCCACAGGGATGTGTGTATATTCCACTCAGCCATAAGTACACATCTCAAGCATCAACAATTACTGAACAATAGTGAACGACAAAGGATTCTTTGATTATTGTTGAGATTTGGCAGTAACCGACAGTTAATTGTACTTCATAACCATACATTCCCACAATAATATACAACATTTGATAACATTTGATATAGCGCCCTATCTAGCTAACATAATTAAAGCCACTATAAAGCGCTTTACAGTACATAGATATACAATTCATACAATAAGCATATACATTAATCAATACAATTTTTGAGGAATCAGCAAGAGCTGCCTTATCAGGCGCTAACTACTAGTCCTATGTCACCTTGCTAGTATCTCCCTATGTGTGTATGCCTGCGTGTGTGCTGGAGATATAATGTGTTATGTTTGTAGTGGGACCGTGCTTCCAACAGCATCATTTATAGTGCCACCTCACTTGAATGCTACAGCACAGATACCGCAACATCCACCCCAGACCAATTAATACTCCACCTGGGTTGTTGGAGTTGTGTGAGCAGGAGAAAAACACCTTCTCTGAATATCCATGTGTACGACAACTTCTGGGATCGAACCCGGTGGCCTGCGTGGAAGGCTGGAGTGTTAACCACTCAACCCAATCGCCCACAATGACGAAAGAACACAAAGGATGAGAAAGAGGAGCAGTGAAAGACAGAGTTATNAGGGACAGTAGACA
The DNA here is from genome assembly GCF_002113885.1 of Mizuhopecten yessoensis. Taxonomy (NCBI): domain Eukaryota; kingdom Metazoa; phylum Mollusca; class Bivalvia; order Pectinida; family Pectinidae; genus Mizuhopecten; species Mizuhopecten yessoensis. Next base: position 75,669 of record NW_018405860.1, read on the forward strand.
AATACAGGGTTATAGACAGAGGGACAGTAGACACATACATGGTTATAGACAGAGGGACAGTAGACAAATACAGGGTTATAGACAAAGGGACAGTAGACAAATACAAGGTTATAGACAGAGGGACAGTAGACACATACAGGGTTATAGACAGAGGGACAGTGGACAAAGGGAGGATGCCAGTTATTGACAGCGGACAAAGGGGAAGTGGACAAAGGGAGAGGGAGGATGTCAGTGAATATTGGACAAGTAGTGAAGAAAGTGGGGATGTCAGTTAGTGACAGTTGACAAAGGGAGGATGTCAATGAGGGGTAGTGGACAAAAGGAGGATGTCACTGAGGGGCAGTGGACAAATGGATGATGTCAGTGAGGGGTAGTGGAAAAAGAGAGGATGTCAGTGAGTGACAGGGGACAAAGGGAGGAGGATGTCAGTGAATATTGGACAAGTAGTGAAGAAAGTGGGGATGTCAGTTAGTGACAGTTGACACAGGGAGGATGTCAGTTAGTGACAGTTGACAAAGGGGGGATGTCAGTGAGTGATAGTGGACAAAGGGACGATGTCAGTGAGTGACAGGGGACAAAGGGAGGAGGATGTCAGTGAAGGATGTTGGTGAGGGGAAGTGGACAAAGGGAGAGGGAGGATGTCAGTGAAAGGGAGTGGACACAGGGAGGATGTCAGTGAATATTGGACAAGTAGTGAAGAAAGTGGGGATGTCAGTTAGTGACAGTTGACAAAGGGAGGATGTCAATGAGGGGTAGTGGACAAATGGAGGATGTCAGTGAATATTGGACAAGTAGTGAAGAAAGTGGGGATGTCAGTTAGTGACAGTTGACAAAGGGAGGATGGCAGTGAGGGGCGGTGGACAAAGGGAGGAGGATGTCAGTGAAAGGGAGTGGACACAGGGAGGATGTCAGTTCGTGACAGTGGACAAAGGAAGGATGTCAGTGAGGGGTAGTGGACAAAGGGAGAGGGAGGATGTCAGTTTGTGACATAGGACAAACGGAAAAGGGAGGATGTCAGTGAGGGAAGTGTACAAAGGGAGGATGTGACAGTGGACAAAGGAAGGATGTCAGTGAGGGGTAGTGGACAAATGGATGATGTCAGTGAGGGGTAGTGGACAAATGGAGGATGTCAGTGAATATTGGACAAGTAGTGAAGAAAGTGGGGATGTCAGTTAGTGACCGTTGACAACGGGAGGATGTCAGTGAATATTGGACAAGTAGTGAAGAAAGTGGGGATGTCAGTTAGTGACAGTTGACAAAGGGAGGATGTTAGTGAATGACAGCAGACAAAGGGAGGATGTCAGTTAGTGACAGTTGACACAGGGAGGATGTCAGTTTGTGACATAGGACAAACGGAAAAGGGAGGATGTCAATGAGGGGCATGGGAAAAAGGGAGGATGTCAGTTTGTGACATAGGACAAACGGAAAAGGGAGGATGTCAGAGAGGGGCAGTGGACAAATGGAGGATGTCAGTGAGGGGCAGAGGACAAAGGGAGGATAGTGACAGTGGACAAAGACAGTAGACACATACATTGTTATAGACAGAGGGATAGTGGAAAAATACAGGGATATAGACAGAGGGACAGTGGACAAAGGAAGGATGTCAGTGAGGTTAGTGGAAAAAGAGAGGATGTCAGTGAGAGGGAGTGGACAAAGGGAGAGGGAGGATGTCAGTTTGTGACATAGGACAAACGGAAAAGGGAGGATGTCAATGAGAGGGAGTGGACAAAGGAGGGCGTCAGTCAGGGACATTGGAAAAAGGGAGGATGTCAATGAGGGGTAGTGGACAAATGGATGATGTCAGTGAGGGGTAGTGGAAAAAGTGAGGATGTCAGTGAGTGACAGCAGACAAAGGGAGGATGTCAGAGGATGTCAGTGAGGGGTAGTGGACAAATGGATGATGTAAGTGAGGGGAGTGGACAAAGGGAGAGGGAGGATGTCAGTTCGTGACAGTGGACAAAGGAAGGATGTCAGTGAGGGAAGTGTACAAAGGGAGGATGTCAGAGGATGTCAGTGAGGGAAGTGTACAAAGGGAGGATGTCAGTTTGTGACATAGGACAAACGGAAAAGGGAGGATGTCAATGAGGGGCAGTGGAAAAAGGGAGGATGTCAGAGAGGGGCAGTGGACAAATGGAGGATGTCAGTGAAAGGGAGTGGACACAGGGAGGATGTCAGTTCGTGACAGTGGACAAAGGAAGGATGTCAGTGAGGGAAGTGTACAAAGGGAGGATGTCAATGAGGGGTAGTGGACAAATGGAGGATGTCAGTGAAAGGGAGTGGACACAGGGAGGATGTCAGTTTGTGACATAGGACAAACGGAAAAGGGAGGATGTCAGTTAGTGACAGCGGACAAAGGGAGGATTTCAGTGAGGGGGAATGGACAAAGGGAGGAGGATGTCAGTGAGAGACAGCGGACAAAGGGGAAGTGGACAAAGGGAGAGGGAGGATGTCAGTTAGTGACAGTTGACACAGGGAGGATGTCAGTTAGTGACAGTTGACAAAGGGGGGATGTCAGTGAGTGATAGTGGACAAAGGGACGATGTCAGTGAGTGACAGGGGACAAAGGGAGGATGTCAATGAGGGGCAGTGGACAAATGGATGATGTCAGTGAGGGGTAGTGGACAAATGGAGGATGTCAGTGAATATTGGACAAGTAGTGAAGAAAGTGGGGATGTCAGTTAGTGACAGTTGACACAGGGAGGATGTCAGTTAGTGACCGTTGACAACGGGAGGATGTCAGTGAATATTGGACAAGTAGTGAAGAAAGTGGGGATGTCAGTTAGTGACAGTTGACACAGGGAGGATGTCAGTTAGTGACAGTTGACAAAGGGGGGATGTCAGTGAGTGACAGGGGACAAAGGGAGGATGTCACATGGTTATAGACAGAAGGCCAGTAGACACATACATTGTTATAGACAGAGGGACAGTAGACACATACATGGTTATAGACAGAAGGGCAGTAGACACATGCATGGTTAAAGGAAGGATGTTGGTGAGGGGAAGTGGACAAAGGAGGGTGTCAGTCAGGGACATTGGACAAAGGGAGGATGTCAGTTAGTGGTAGTGAACAAAGGGAGGATGTGAGAGAGGGGCAATGGACAAAGGGAGGATGTCAGTGAGTGACAGTGGACAAAGGGAGGATGTCAGTGAGTGACAGCGGACAAAGGGGAAGTGGACAAAGGAGGGTGTCAGTCAGGGACATTGGACAAAGGGAGGATGTCAGTTAGTGGTAGTGAACAAAGGGAGGATGTGAGAGAGTGGCAATGGACAAAGGGAGGATGTCAGTGAGGGGTAGGGGACAAAGGGAGGATGTAAGTGAGGGGAGTGGACAAAGGGAGGATGTCAGTTAGTGACAGCAGACAAAGGGAGGATGTCAGTGAAGGATGTTGGTGAGGGGAAGTGGACAAAGGAGGGTGTCAGTCAGGGACATTGGACAAAGGGAGGATGTCAGTTAGTGGTAGTGAACAAAGGGAGGATGTGAGAGAGTGGCAATGGACAAAGGGAGGATGTCAGTGAGGGGTAGTGGAAAAAGGGAGGATGTCAGTGAGGGGAAGTGGACAAAGGGAGGATGTCAGTGAGGGAAGTGGAAAAAGGGAGGATGTCAGTGAGGGGTAGTGGAAAAAGGGAGGATGTCAGTGAGAGGGAGTGGGCAAAGGGAGGATGTCAGTGAGTGACAGCGGACAAGGGAGGATGTCAGTTAGTGACAGTGGACAAAGGGAGGATGTCAATGAGGGTCAGTGGCCAAAGGGAGGATGTCAGTGAGGGGTAGTGGAAAAAGGGAGGATGTCAGTGAGAGGGAGTGGGCAAAGGGAGGATGTCAGTGAGTGACAGCAGACAAAGTGAGGATGTCAGTGAGTGACAGCGGACAAAGGGAGGATGTCAGTGAAAGGGAGTGGACAAAGGGAGGATGTCAGTTAGTGACATAGGACAAAGGGAGGATGTCAGTGAATGACAGCAGACAAAGGGAGGATGTCAGTTAGTGACAGTTGACAAAGGGAGGATGTCAGTGAGTGACAGCGGACAAAGGGAGGATGTCAGTGAGAGGGAGTGGGCAAAGGGAGGATGTCAGTGAGTGACAGCAGACAAAGTGAGGATGTCAGTGAGTGACAGCGGACAAAGGGAGGATGTCAGGGAAAGGGAGTGGACAAAGGGAGGATGTCAGTTAGTGACAGCGGACAAAGGGAGGATGTCAGTGAGAGGGAGTGGGCAAAGGGAGGATGTCAGTGAGTGACAGCAGACAAAGTGAGGATGTCAGTGAGTGACAGCGGACAAAGGGAGGATGTCAGGGAAAGGGAGTGGACAAAGGGAGGATGTCAGTTAGTGACAGCGGACAAAGGGAGGATGTCAGTGAGAGGGAGTGGGCAAAGGGAGGATGTCAGTGAGTGACAGCAGACAAAGTGAGGATGTCAGTGAGTGACAGCGGACAAAGGGAGGATTTCAGTGAAAGGGAGTGGACAAAGGGAGGATGTCAGTTAGTGACAGCGGACAAAGGGAGGATGTCAGTGAGGGTAGTGGACAAAGGGACGATGTCAGTGAGGGTAGTGGAAAAAGAGAGGATATCAGTGAGTGACAGTGGACAAAGGGAGGATGTCAGTAAGTGACAGTGGACAAAGGGAGGATGTCAGTGAGGGGAAGTGGACAAAGGGAGGATTTCAGTGAGGGGTAATGGACAAAGGGAGGATGTCAGTGAGGGGTAGTGGACAAATGGAGGATGTCAGTGAGGGGCAGTGGACAAAGGGAGGATGTCAGTGAGGGTAGTGGAAAAAGAGAGGATGTCAGGGAGTGACAGTGGACAAAGGGAGGATGTCAGTAAGTGACAGTGGACAAAAGGAGGATGTCAGTGAGGGGTAGTGGACAAAGGGAGGATTTCAGTGAGGGGTAATGGACAAAGGGATGATGTCAGTGAGGGGTAGTGGACAAATGGAGGATGTCAGTGAGGGGCAGTGGACAAAGGGAGGATGTCAATGAGAGGGAGGGGACAAAGGGAGGATGTCAGTTAGTGACAGCGGACAAAGGGAGGATGTCAGTGAGTGAAAGCGGACAAAGGGAGGATGTCAGTGAGAGGGAGAGGACAAAGGGAGGAGGTCAGTTAGGGACAGTTGACAAAGGGAGGATGTCAGTGAGTGACAGCGGACAAAGGGAGGATGTCAGTGAGGGGTAGTGGACAAATGGAGGATGTCAGTGAGGGGCAGTGGACAAAGGGAGGATGTCAGTGAGGGGGAGTGGACAAAGGGAGGATGTCAGTTAGTGGCAGCGGACAAAGGGAGGATGTCAGTGAGTGACAGAGGACAAAGGGAGGATGTCAGTGAGGGGAAGTGGAAAAAGGGAGGATGTCAGTGAGGGGCAGTGGACAAATGGAGGATGTCAGTGAGGGGAGGGGACAAAGGGAGGATGTCAGTTAGTGACAGTAGACAAAGGGATGATGTCAGTGAGTGACAGCGGACAAAGGGAGGATGTCAGTGAGTGACAGGGGACAAAGGGAGGATGTCAGTGAGGTTAGTGGAAAAAGAGAGGATGTCAGTGAGTGATAGTGGACAAAGGGAGGATGTCAGTAAGTGACAGTGGACAAAGGGAGGATGTCAGTGAGTGACAATGGACAAAGGGAGGATGTCAGTGAGGGTAGTTGACAAAGGGACGATGTCAGTGAGTGACAGGGGACAAAGGGAGGATGTCAGTGAGTGACAGCAGACAAAGGGAGGATGTCAGTGAGTGACAGCAGACAAAGGGAGGATGTCAGTGAGGGGGATGTCAGTGAGTGACAGCGGACAAAGGGAGGATGTCAGTGAGGGGTAGTGGACAAAAGGAGGATGTCACTGAGGGGCAGTGGACAAAGGGAGGATGTCGGTGAGGGAAGTGGAAAAAGGGAGGATGTCAGTGAGGGGCAGTGGACAAAGGGAGGATGTCGGTGATGGAAGTGGAAAAAGGGAGGATGTCAGTGAGTGACAGGACAAAGGGAGGATGTCAGTGAGGGGTAGTGGACAAAGGGAGGATTTCAGTGAGGGGTAATGGACAAAGGGAGGATGTCAATGAGGGGTAGTGGACAAATGGAGGATGTCAGTGAGGGGCAGTGGACAAAGGGAGGATGTCAGTGAGGGGTAGTGGACAAAGGGAGGATGTCAATGAGGGGTAGTGGACAAAGGGAGGATGTCAGTGAGGGGTAGTGGACAAATGGAAGATGTCAGTGAGGGGCAGTGGACAACGGAAGGATGTCAGTGAGGGGCAATGGACAAAGGGACGATGTCAGTGAGTGACAATGGACAAAGGGAGGATGTCAGTGAGAGGGAGTGGACAAAGGGAGGATGTCAGTGAATATTGGACAAGTAGTGAGGATGTCAGTGAGGGGTAGTGTACAAATGGAGGATGGCAGTGAGGGGCAGTGGACAAAGGGGGGATGTCAATGAGGGGCAGTGGAAAAAGGGAGGATGTCAGTGAGGGACAGCAGACAAAGGGAGGATGTCAATGAGGGGCAGTGGAAAAAGGGAGGATGTCAGTGAGGGGCAGTTGACAACGGAAGGATGTCAGTGAGGGGCAAGACAAAGGGAGGATGTCAATGAGGGGAAGTGGACAAAGGGAGGTTGTCAGTGAGGGGCAGTGGACATAGGGAGGATGTCAATGAGGGGCAGGGGACAAAGGGAGGATGTCAGTGAGGGGGAGTGGACAAAGTGAGGATGTCAGTGAGGGAAGTGGAAAAAGGGAGGATGTCAGTGAGGGGGAGTGGACAAATGGAGGATGATAGTGAGGGGCAGTGGACAAAGGGGGGATGTCAATGAGGGGCAGTGGACAAAGGGGAGGATGGCAGTGAGTGACAGCAGACAAAGGGAGGATGTCAGTTAGTGACAGTTGACAAAGGGAGGATGTCAGTGAGGGGCAGTGGAAAAAGGGAGGATGTCAGTGAGGGGCAGTGGGCAAAGGGAGGATGTCAGTGAGGGACAGCAGACAAAGGGAGGATGTCAGAGAGAGGGAGTGGACAAAGGGAGGATGTCAGTGAATATTGGACAAGTAGTGAGGATGTCAGTGAGGGGTAGTGGAAAAAGGGAGGATGTCAGTGAGAGGTAGTGGACAAATGGAGGATGTCATTGAGGGGCAGTGGACAAATGGAGGATGTCATTGAGGGGCATTGGACAAAGGGAGGATGTCAGTGGGGGTAGTGGCAAAAGAGAGGATGTCAGTGAGTGACAGTGGACTATGGGAGGATGTCAGTGAATGGAGGATGTAAGTTAGTGACAGTAGACAAAGGGAGGAAGTCAGTGAGGGGCAGTGGACAAAGGGACGATGTCAGTGAGTGACCGGGGACAAAGGGAGGATGTCAGTGAATATTGGACAAGTAGTGAGGATGTCAGTGAGGGGTAGTGTACAAATGGAGGATGGCAGTGAGGGGCAGTGGACAAAGGGGGGATGTCAGTGAGGGGTAGTGGAAAAAGGGAGGATGTCAGTGAGGGGGAGTGGACAAAGTGAGGATGTCAGTGAGGGAAGTGGAAAAAGAGAGGATGTCAGTGAGTGATAGTGGACAAAGGGAGGATGTCAGTGATGGGTCGTGGACAAAGGGAGGATGTCGCAGAGGTGCAGTGGACAAAGGGAGGATGTCGCAGAGGTGCAGTGGACAAAGGGAGGATGTCAGGGAGGGGTAGTGGACAAATGGAAGATGTGAGTGAGGGGCAGTGGACAACGGAAGGATGTCAGTGAGGGGCAAGACAAAGGGAGGATGTCAATGAGGGGCAGTGGACAAAGGGAGGATGTCAGTGAGGGCAGTGGACAAATGGAGGATGTCAGTGAGTGACAGTGGACAAAGGGAGGATGTCAGTGAATATTGGACAAGTAGTGAAGAAAGTGGGCAGGAGTTTGAGCCAAGGTTTGAGAATGAGAAGGGTCAAAGTCAGGATTATCACGAGAAAAATGCATAAACCGTCATACACGACACGGATGAAGTGAAGTTCAGTGTGAATTTAATACCAATGATGTGGGTGTGTATAAAGTATCGTCCTAACAATATAATCATGTCACTTAGCTCTGCTCCTCTTACAAACATCACAGATTGCTTACAAACACTTTAAAGTAGGAAGTGCGGCAGAACTTAACAGACAATGATAGAGTGTTAAGTATTGTTTCAAGTGAGTATGTTTGTAACTACACTTGTATAGGATATGATTCATTTACATCTTAGATCAAACATACTTAACAGAGTGTGAGAGTTTAATTCATGGCGGATAGAAAGTGCAGGGTGAGCGAGATGGATTAACGACAGGAGAGTAAGTACAGGGTGAGAGACATGTATTAACGACAGGAGAGTAAGTACAGAGGGAGAGACATGGATTAACGACAGGAGCGTTAGTACAGAGTGAGAGACATGTATCAACACCAGGAGAGTAAGTACAGAGTGAGACAAACACTTTAAAGTAGGAAGTGCGGCTGAACTTAACAGACAATGATAGAGTGTTAAGTATTGTTTCAAGTGAGTATGTTTGTAACTACGCTTGTATAGGATATGATTCATTTACATCTTAGATCAAACATACTTAACAGAGTGTGAGAGTTGAATTCATGGCGGATAGAAAGTGCAGGGTGAGCGAGATGGATTAACGACAGGAGAGTAAGTACAGAGAGAGAGACATGGATTAACGACAGGAGCGTTAGTACAGAGTGAGAGACATGTATCAACACCAGGAGAGTAAGTACAGAGTGAGACAAACACTTTAAAGTAGGAAGTGAGGCAGAACTTAACAGACAATGATAGCGTGTTAAGTATTGTTTCAAGTGAGTATGTTTGTAACTGCTCTTGGATAGGATATGATTCATTTACATCTTAGATCAAACATACTTAACAGAGTGTGAGAGTTTAATTCATGGCGGATAGAAAGTGCAGGGTGAGCGAGATGGATTAACGACAGGAGAGTTAGTACATAGTGAGCGACATGGATTAACGACAGGAGAGAAATTACAGGGTGAGAGGCATGGATTAACGACAGGAGAGTAAGTACAGGGTGAGAGACATGTATTAACGACAGGAGAGTAAGTACAGGGTGAGAGACATGTATTAACGACAGGAGAGTAAGTACAGAGAGAGAGACATGGATTAACGACAGGAGAGAAATTACAGGGTGAGAGGCATGGATTAACGACAGGAGAGTAAGTACAGGGTGAGAGACATGTATTAACGACAGGAGAGTAAGTACAGAGGGAGAGACATGGATTAACGACAGGAGAGATAGTACAGGGTGAAAGACATGGATTAACGACAGGAGAGTAAGCACAGGGTGAGAGAGATGGATTAACGACAGGAGAGCTAGTACAGAGTGAGAGACATGGATTAACAACAGGAGAGTTAGTACAGAGTGAGAGACATGGATTAACGACAGGAGAGTAAGTACAGAGTGAGAGACATGGATTAACGACAGGAGAGTAAGTACAGAGTGAGAGACATGGATTAACGACAGGAGAGTTAGTACAGAGTGAGAGACATGGATTAACGACAGGAGAGTTAGTACAGAGTGAGAGACATGGATTAACGACAGGAGAGTTAGTACAGAGTGAGAGACATGGATTAACGACAGGAGAGTTAGTACAGAGTGAGAGACATGGATTAACGACAGGAGAGTTAGTACAGAGTGAGAGACATGGATTAACGACAGGAGAGTTAGTACAGAGTGAGAGACATGGATTAACGACAGGAGAGTTAGTACAGAGTGAGAGACATGGATTAACGACAGGAGAGTTAGTACAGAGTGAGAGACATGGATTAACGACAGGAGAGTTAGTACAGAGTGAGAGACATGGATTAACGACAGGAGAGTTAGTACAGAGTGAGAGACATGGATTAACGACAGGAGAGTTAGTACAGAGTGAGAGACATGGATTAACGACAGGAGAGTTAGTACAGAGTGAGAGACATGGATTAACGACAGGAGAGTTAGTACAGAGTGAGAGACATGGATTAACGACAGGAGAGTTAGTACAGAGTGAGAGACATGGATTAACGACAGGAGAGTTAGTACAGAGTGAGAGACATGGATTAACGACAGGAGAGTTAGTACAGAGTGAGAGACATGGATTAACGACAGGAGAGTTAGTACAGAGTGAGAGACATGGATTAACGACAGGAGAGTTAGTACAGAGTGAGAGACATGGATTAACGACAGGAGAGTTAGTACAGAGTGAGAGACATGGATTAACGACAGGAGAGTTAGTACAGAGTGAGAGACATGGATTAACGACAGGAGAGTTAGTACAGAGTGAGAGACATGGATTAACGACAGGAGAGTTAGTACAGAGTGAGAGACATGGATTAACGACAGGAGAGTTAGTACAGAGTGAGAGACATGGATTAACGACAGGAGAGTAAGTACAGAGTGAGAGACATGGATTAACGACAGGAGAGTTAGTACAGAGTGAGAGACATGGATTAACGACAGGAGAGTTAGTACAGAGTGAGAGACATGGATTAACGACAGGAGAGTTAGTACAGAGTGAGAGACATGGATTAACGACAGGAGAGTTAGTACAGAGTGAGAGACATGGATTAACGACAGGAGAGTTAGTACAGAGTGAGAGACATGGATTAACGACAGGAGAGTTAGTACAGAGTGAGAGACATGGATTAACGACAGGAGAGTTAGTACAGAGTGAGAGACATGGATTAACGACAGGAGAGTTAGTACAGAGTGAGAGACATGGATTAACGACAGGAGAGTTAGTACAGAGTGAGAGACATGGATTAACGACAGGAGAGTAAGTACAGAGTGAGAGACATGGATTAACGACAGGAGAGTAAGTATATGGTGAGAGACATGGATTAACGACAGGAGAGTAAGCACAGGGTGAGAGAGATGGATTAACGACAGGAGAGTTAGTACAGGGTGAGAGACATGGATTAACGACAGGATAGTAAGTACAGGGTGAGAGAGATGGATTAACGACAGGAGAGTTAGTACAGGGGGAAAGACATGGATTAACGACAGGAGAGTAAGTACAGAGTGAGAGACATGAATTAACGACAGGAGAGTTAGTACAGAGTCAGAGACATGGATTAACGACAGGAGAGTTAGTACAGGGGGAAAGACATGGATTAACGACAGGAGAGTAAGTACAGGGGGAGAGACATGGATTAACGACAGGAGAGTAAGTACAGAGTGAGAGACATGAATTAACGACAGGAGAGTAAGTACAGGGTGAGAGAGATGGATTTACGACAGGAGAGTTAGTACAGAGTGAGAGACATGGATTAACGACAGGAGAGTTAGTACAGAGTGAGAGACATGGATTAACGACAGGAGAGTTAGTACATAGTGAGCGACATGGATTAACGACAGGAAAGTTAGTACAGAGTGAGAGACATGGATTAACGACAGGAGAGTTAGTACAGAGTGAGAGACATGGATTAACGACAGGAGAGTTAGTACAGAGTGAGAGACATGGATTAACGACAGGAGAGTTAGTACAGAGTGAGAGACATGGATTAACGACAGGAGAGTTAGTACAGAGTGAGAGACATGGATTAACGACAGGAGAGTTAGTACAGAGTGAGAGACATGGATTAACGACAGGAGAGTTAGTACAGAGTGAGAGACATGGATTAACGACAGGAGAGTTAGTACAGAGTGAGAGACATGGATTAACGACAGGAGAGTTAGTACAGAGTGAGAGACATGGATTAACGACAGGAGAGTTAGTACAGAGTGAGAGACATGGATTAACGACAGGAGAGTTAGTACAGAGTGAGAGACATGGATTAACGACAGGAGAGTTAGTACAGAGTGAGAGACATGGATTAACGACAGGAGAGTTAGTACAGAGTGAGAGACATGGATTAACGACAGGAGAGTTAGTACAGAGTGAGAGACATGGATTAACGACAGGAGAGTTAGTACAGAGTGAGAGACATGGATTAACGACAGGAGAGTTAGTACAGAGTGAGAGACATGGATTAACGACAGGAGAGTTAGTACAGAGTGAGAGACATGGATTAACGACAGGAGAGTTAGTACAGAGTGAGAGACATGGATTAACGACAGGAGAGTTAGTACAGAGTGAGAGACATGGATTAACGACAGGAGAGTTAGTACAGAGTGAGAGACATGGATTAACGACAGGAGAGTTAGTACAGAGTGAGAGACATGGATTAACGACAGGAGAGTTAGTACAGAGTGAGAGACATGGATTAACGACAGGAGAGTTAGTACAGAGTGAGAGACATGGATTAACGACAGGAGAGTAAGTACAGAGTGAGAGACATGGATTAACGACAGGAGAGTTAGTACAGGGTGAGAGACATGGATTAACGACAGTAGAGTAAGTACAGGGTGAGAGAGATGGATTAACGACAGGAGAGTAAGTACAGAGTGAGAGACATGGATTAACGACAGGAGAGTTAGTACAGGGTGAGAGAGATGGATTAACGACAGTAGAGTAAGTACAGGGAGAGAGAGATGGATTAACGACAGGAGGGTAAGTACAGAGTGAGAGACATGGATTAACGACAGGAGAGTTAGTACAGGGTGAGAGAGATGGATTAACGACAGGAGAGTAAGTCCAGAGTGAGAAATGAATGGGCAGTAGCGGTTGCAGATAGTATAGGGAAAACATCACCAAGAAGGCAGAAAGTGAAACAAAGCATAGATTTCAAGTTATGTAAAAAAACACTAAAAAAAGAACTACAAAAACAGTGCTAATAAATGGTCGAAACAAATGCAACCTCCTTCCTGACCATTAAATCACAATAACATTTAGCCAGACGATTTAGCAATGAATCATAGTGATACAGTTACTATAGTTGTGGAGAAGGGTGATATGGTGGTGGAGCACGGTGATATAGTTGTGTAGAAGGGTGATATGGTGGTGTAGCACGGTGATATAGTTGTGTAGAAGGGTGATATGGTGTTGTAGCAAGGTGATATAGTTGTGTAGAAGGGTGATATGGTGGTGTAGCACGGTGATATAATTGTGGAGAAGGGCGATATGGTGGTGGAGCACGGTGATATAGTTGTGTAGAAGGGTGATATGGTGGTGTAGCACGGTGATATAATTGTGGAGAAGGGCGATATGGTGGTGGAGCACGGTGATATAGTTGTGGAGAAGGGTGATATGGTGGTGGAGCATGGTGATGTAGTTGTGGAGAAGGGTGATATGGTAGTGAAGCACAACGGTATGGTGGTGTAGCACAGTGATATGGTGGTGTATAAGGGTGATTTGGTGGAGGAGCATGGTGATATGGTGGTGAAGCACAGTGATATGGTGGTGTAGCACGGTGATATTGTGGTGGAGAAGGGTAATATGGTGGTGGAGCACGGTGATATGGTGATGTAGCATGGAGATATGGTTGTGTAGCACGATGATATGGTGGTGTATAAGGGTGATATAGTTGTGAAGAAGGGGGATATGGTGGTGTAGCATGGTGATATGGTGGTGTAGCACGGTAATACAGTTAAGGAGAAGGGTGATATAGTGGTGTAGCACGGTGATATGGTGGTGGAGAAGGGTAATATGGTGGTGTAGCATGGTGATATGGTGATGTAGCACGATGATACAGTAAAGGAGCACGGTGATATGGTGGTGTAGCATGGTGATATGGTTATGGAGAAGGGTGATATGGTGGTGTGGCACGGTGATATGGTGGTGGAGAAGGGTGATATGGTGGTGTAGCACGGTGATATAGTTGTGGAGAAGGGTGATATGGTGGTGTAGCACGGTGATATGGTGGTGTAGAAGGGTGATATGGTGGTGGAGAAGGGTGATATGGTGGTGTAGCACGGTGATATGGTGGTGGAGAAGGGTGATATGGTGGTGTAATACGGTGATATGGTGTGGAGAAGGGTGATATGGTGTTGTAGCACGGTGATATAGATGTGGAGAAGGGTGATATGGTGGCGTAGCACGGTGATGTAGATGTGGAGAAGGGTGATATGGTGGTGTAGCACGGTGATATAGTGGTGGAGAAGGGTGATATGGTGGTGGAGAAGGGAGATATGGTGGTGTAGCACGGTGGTATAGCTGTGGAGAAGGGTGATATGGTGTTGTAGCACGGTGATATAGTTGTGGAGAAGGGTGATATGGTGGTGGAGCACGGCGATATAGTTGTGGAGAAGGGTGATGTGGTGGTGGAGCACGGTGATATAGTTGTGGAGAAGGGTGATATGGTGATGCGTAGCACGGTGATATAGATATGGAGAAGGGTGATGTGGTGATGTAGCACGGTGATATAGACGTGTAGAAGGGTGATATGGTGGTAGAGCACGGTGATATAGCTATTGAGCACGGCGATATAGTTAATGAAGCTTAGTGGTGATATGATTGTGCTCATAGATTTTCAGTCAGTTGGAGTGACCGAATTCCTCGCTCTTATTTAACTTGATAGCTATATCTAGCTCTAGAGTATATATGCAGTTCTTAACAAACCTGTAGTAAGATTACACTTATGAGTTTACAGTATCATAATGATAAAAGAACGGTTGCACAGCAGGTGAAAGGGGCAGCTAGTAAACTAGCTACGTCAGAGAAATACTTTTACACATGAATAATATTCAAATGGCGTCAGTGTAATAAGATATGGGACCTCCTTTTCCTAGTTCTGTAAATAAGCCTTAATCTATAAAGAGAAAGTTCTTGTAGTCTACGGGCAGTTTAATGTAACGATGGGCTACGATCCGTTATGTACTCATACGTTGTTTCTCTTTATATTGGCAATACCGATCTAGATTATTAAGCACACGCCGGTGAGTAGCTCATAAACAAGTAACAGGGATTTCGGTCAAACTACGCGGACTACTGGTCAAACATAACAGGTAGGTCATATTTTAATTAACAGACAAAGACAGATATGTAACGCTAACAAGTTTTAACTGTCTCTATATAAAATTACTTCTTACTTTAATACTATCTAACCAATGCGGCTGACTGCCTCACAGGGACTTGAGAATTTGTTATGTACAGCTATATCTGGACCTAGACTGAGGTGTTTCGAGTAATCTTCTGTTTTAGCACGGACTTAGATAATCTAATTCCGTGGTTTTAGGAGTTTATATCAACGTATATATATCATCATTGGGGTGACATGTATACCGGATGTTGATATAGCCGGACCCCTAAACCGTGTAAAATTACCCTGAAAACCTTAGTTTAGGTCCAAATATAGCAGTAACAAAGTATCAGGTCCCTATGGACTGCCTCACTCATGGTAACACTTTAAAAATACGACGGCATATAAGGTCCTAGATACTATAGGCCTACCCTATAACTTATGGTCTATGGTCTGTTGTACCGGCAGAGATAGTGATAACTAGATATAAATTAAGAAAGGGAGCATATCATATAGTTGATGTTTACATACCGGAATAGTCTGTCAGAGCATGCTAACGTTATACGTACCGCAGTCACCGGCTAATGATGAATTAATGTTATCTAATTACGAAATTGCATGTAGGCCTAACTACGTTTCGTAATTTTTCCTAAATTCGATGTAGTCAGCCGCAGCCTATCTAAAGACCTGTTATAAAGACATTTAAACATTTTCTAGGAATGGTCCTAGATTTCCAAATTAGCTATTCTCCTCCATAAAGTAGGCGGCTACAATCTTAAAATTAGACATATCGTCATATGATCAGTGCTTCAGTGATAAATTACATGCTTGAACTTGCCCGCAGTGACTTTTTTTATGTATTTCATCCATGATATTTAACAAATCTGTAAATGTGTTACACCCTATCTCCCATTTTAATAATATTTGTGAAGTTTGTGCAGTGCGTGTAGTTAGCACGCCTACTTTTGAATATTTCGCAACTGAAAGTTTTTTTGGAACGGTTTGCAGTTCATCCCTTTCCGCTTGGTGGCGCTAACGTTCAGTAAGTAGGAAAAAATGGCGGAGAAAGAAGCGTCTGCTGCTAGGAAAGAACCGATAACGCCGGTAGCTCGGCCCAGAGTGAGAGGTCTTGACCTGCTACGGGACCCTCTTCTGAATAAGGTATGGAGATTTCTTATATGATCATTATTTTTTGTAAAACTAGCGTTGAATATTGCAAATGTCATTTTCTAGAACGCAACGAAATAACGAAATGTCATCTGTTGAACTCGTCAAACTGACTGTGCGCTGTGCTGTCTCCTTCGTCCTGTACCTGGTGTACGGCGTGCATGTGTAATACTCGCTTGAGTGATTATGTTGTTATCAATTTTCCGCGTTGTTACAATTCATTTGAATGTTTTGTGTAATGATCACTACCTTTTAGCCACATGGCATGACTTGACATTATTGGATGGAGTCGTAGGCTAGTAACTCGGCAACGTCAGCGGATCATACGACACTGACACACAACCCAACTAACATAGTTCTCACTGATAAACATTATCTCACAAGGCCGTCACTCTATTTCGGTAATAAGCCCAAGGACGGTAGGACTGACTGATAATAAACGATGATATTATACGGTCACGAATACTATTTTAGTATTTAAATACAATTTGTAATACAATTTACAAATAATAAATTAACAGCAATTACTTGTCAAATGTGCAGAATGAGCTGAGTTCAAAAATCATGAACACGAAAAAAATCACTCCTCCATGTATCATCTGCAGGGATTAGCACTGATGCAAAAAAAATATACATATAAACGGTAAAAATAGTAAAAAGAAATATATATTCACTTTAACAGATAACCTACTTGTTCTGTGTTTACAAACTAAGTTTTTATCAGTGATATACATGTACCATCTGTTTTGACTATGAGATACCCATTATGATTGATTGTAACTGTAGATAATATTTTATTGCTATCATAATACATAATAGAACATTAAATACCAGGAATACGTTTGTGCATGTTTCCCGAACTGTGCATTGATTTTTGTAAGCATGTATTAAACATTAAATTTGATGCAGAAAGTTATCAATGCTTTCACTTAAGACTTCCCTGAGTTCAGAAATATGTGTATAATTATTTTACATCCTGTTTTCTAGTGTGATGCACCTCTGCATCGGCAGTCATGTCAATAAGCACATCATAGTTCAAGCATTAATAGGCTCCAGAACCTCCTGGTTGATCCCTGTGGTCTCATATTTTGATAGTTTGTAAAAGTTTGTGATATCAAAAAGAACAAATAGATAGAGTAAACATAGAACACATCTACTCTATACCTTGAATACATCAGAAAAAATCCAATACTGGCCAGTCCCATCATCGGGTGGATGATGTCCTTCTTTAGATGTCCATCGTTAGACGTTTTGGCGCTTATCGGAAGTTAACCACAAAGTCTTCCAGAGTTGTGCCTACTGGGTTGATCAGACCCAGCCAGGGACTGGTTGGCTCTTGCTGCTGCTGGTTGGAATTGCCATGGACATACTCAAGTCCTTAAAAATGGTAGTTAAAATTTCCTGCTTAATGTTCAGCATTTAGGTAATGGCAAACACTGGTTCACCCGTTGTAAGTATAATATGACCTGGCGAAATGCTGTGCTGGGTGCCTTTGACATGGTATTTCAGTGAGATAGCACTATAAAGTCAGCATCAGATCCGCGCTATCACAAGAAGGCAATCACGCCAACATACCCTGTCTCCTGCATACACACACGCAAGCACACACATACACTACACACATGGAGGCACGTCCTTAAATGACCTTAGCTGTTAATAGGACGTTAAACCAAACCAAACGAATGCTGCCATGTTGTTGCTGTAGCCTCCTGCATCATCAATCAAGTCTTTTGATGTCCTATGTTATGGCACTGTGGGACTAGCACTGTTGTTGGTGTCCACCCCACAGCTCTTCTCTCTTCCTCCATATCCAGTTGGATGCCATCTCTGTCTGTTTGCTCACAGCACCCACCAGCTTCTTCCACTCTATCCCTAGCATCCCCAGCAACCTCAAAGTCCTTTATAGAGATTGGTCAGGGAAACCCCTGCAACCAACCTCTACTGGGTGGCACCATACCATAGCCAATTTCCCTGTTTGCTCATGCCAACGGCCCGTACCTGCCTGGTGTCTTCTTCCATCGTTCTGACCTCTGTTTGTGTCATCTCTCTGCGCTGCCTTTGGCTAGCCCTTCCCCAATTAGATCGGGAGATTGTTCCTAGCTCAATGCGCCCTGCTGCAACTGTTCCAATGATGTCATTGTGCCTCAGTCTTTCTTCTGCCTTCTTCACTGCCTATTTGTGTCCCACTTCCAGTCCGTGCATGTTACTACCCGTGCTCCCCTGACTTTGTCATCTTTGCTGTCCCTGCAACACGATCACCTGCCGCACTTGTCAGAATACAACAAACACATCTGTATGTTTGCCTGCTTAGCCTGTCGCATGCAGTAGACATAGTTTAATGAGCGCAACATTAGCATATTATAATCAACCACACGCCCTTAACACAATATACTCACATCTTTACTCCTCACTATCCTTCTCATACTTTAAAAAGTCCTACATCTTTACTCCTCGCTATCCTTCTCATACTTTATAAAGTCCTATACGTACATAGCAGTTATAAATTTAAAAAAAAACCAGTTCTCTGAAAAGAAACCAAGCGGGCCAGCCAACCTAAAAAACCCTGGGACAACAGGAACTTTTAGACACTTTGGACCACTTGGTAACAGTGCATTTGACGCAAGTACATTAAGCTTTTGCCCTCATCAGTGCTGACTTTTCTTGTCCTGCACTTGCACTATTCTTTATGATGATATGATGACTGACTTCATCAGCTTGCATACAATTTGTTGAGCTCTGTGTGTCATGCTAAGTTTACTGGTATTCAATCCTTTCTATAATCATAGTTAAAGGTACTTTACAATGATAAAATAATAATACAACTTAAGTATAAACATCAAGGCTTTATTTTCAGGGCCTGGCATTCACCTTGGAAGAGAGACAAATCCTTGGAGTTCATGGTCTGATGCCTCCTGCCCAATTAAACCAAGAACAGCAGGTTTATGCTGTGATGGAGAATTTCCATCGCTGGCAGAATGACCTTGATCGCTACATCTACCTTATGGCTCTCCAGGACAGAAATGAAAAGCTTTTTTATAAAGTGGTCTCTGAAAATGTAGAACTGATGATGCCAGTCATTTATACCCCAACTGTGGGTCTTGCCTGTCTCAAGTATGGACTCATCTACAGAAAACCCAGGTATTAAACATGTACAGCAAATATGTATATATACAATTGATTGATGGCAACATAATGTGTCAAAACTGACCCAGAGCTATATCTTTGACAGTCATGGTGATGACTGTACTGTGTATTGTTGTAGAGTAACCTCACTTACCTTCTGCTGTTAAGAAATTACTACATATATGGCAAAGGTCAAGCATCCTGCATTCAATTATATCTTAATTGATTTTGAAGTTTGCATTTATTGTCAGAAGAGGTTTTGTAACATGGGTTTACAGTCATATACAATGTGAATGTGATTACTGTAGTGAATACATTTACAGTTCTGAACTGTATACTACATAATGTATCTACTTATATACCATTCAGATGTACAGCATCAGAGTTGTGGTGTTAACTCTGTAGTCATTCATGGATTAGTTTGAGATATTTAAGAATATATTTACTTTCCTTGATTGTGGAAAATTTGAAGATGCATCTCATTGTAGAATGTAGCATTTCCTGTATTCTTTTTGTTGTACAGACTCTTAGGAAAATTGAGAAATGAAGGTAAAAATGTATGGTCTATTAGTAAAAAAAAAGATCATTTGAAAAAACACAATTTGGTATGGGGCCAGATTTCATTATCACATTTAAGACTAAGGACTGTATGGACATGTAGTGAGACAGATTTAGACATCATTATAAGACTGAGGACTGTATGGACATGTAGTGAGACAGATTTAGACATCATTATAAGACTGAGGACTGTATGGACATGTAGTGAGACAGATCTAGACATCATTATAAGACTGAGGACTAGAGACAGTGAGTGAGAAAGATTTTCATCATTGTAAGACTGAGGACTAAAGTCATGTAGTAGGACACTAGGACAGAGCCTTAATCATAAGACTGAGGACTAAAGTCATGTAGTAGGACATATTTAATTGTAAGATTCAGGACTAAAGTCACGTAGTAGGACAGAGACTTAATCATGAGATTGGGACTATAAAGACATTTATTGAGACCTACTTTAGTTTGATTCAGTGATTGTAAGATTTGCTATGAGTCCTTACAACCAGACTTCATAATCATTGTAAATTGAAATGTTGTGAGACAGATCTGGACTTCATGGGTTTTTATTTGTACAATACCATAATTAACAAGCCCAGCTGGTGTACAACCAGACTGAATCAACAATTAGTTGAATACTGTATTGATTAAGGAGAATGTTGAAGGCTGTTCTGGTAATATCCTGTTCAATCAATTGTGTTGCTCTATGTGAAATTTAGCTAAGACTGTACACACAGTAATGAAAACCAATGTAATACTTTGTTCTTATGACCAGCTACAACTTCCGGTGATATTACAGTGTATTGTTTTGTCTGAACTTAAGTATATTCCAGTTAGTTGCTTCAAAATTTGAGAAAGACCCATTTAATTACTATACAGTTTAACATGTATTCTTGTACAGTCAAGTCTCCTTAATCTAGTCACTACTAATCTGGTTGGCCCACTACGTATACTGAGTCAGTATTTTGGGAGACATATTTTTAGCCTTTTATACAAAATTGTTCCATTAAAACAACAATTTCACTATTGAAACATATTTCAGAGGGAATGCAGTTATATTATCAAGGTTTGTGTGTGTAAGTTGGTCCTGTAAACATACAAATTGATCATATACTTGCATCAAAAAGTGATATTTGTGTTGTAATTTGTTTTTTAGAGGTCTGTACATCACAATCAAAGACAAGGGCCATGTGTCGGATGTCCTCAGCAACTGGGTGATCGACGAAGTGAAGGTAACCAATTCTACTTATTAAAATGACAAAAAGAAGATATAGTGCTATCACTAAATTATGTTTAAAGTATCGTAAAGTAAAGTAACTTAATTGAGGTCTCAGTATTATAGTTAAGATGGCTATTGTCTTTCAAGGCTTCCTGCTATAGTTACTGTTTAAATAAATGTAGTAATAAAGACTGGGCCAATACAGATCAAAATTAATGACCTCAGTGTTTGTAGAGGCGATATTGGCCCATACAAATCAATGTCAATGGCCCAGATATTTGACCAGTAGCTTGTTAGGCTACCAAGTTTGTTCAAAGGAATGACCTTTACTAATTTTTATAGTCACTGGGGTGACATGTTTGAAAACCTTTTAACCGGTACTTCTGACCACCAAGAGTCTTAGGTCATGATCTTTGTCTCCTAATTAAATTTAAATAGTTTTAATACTTGTCTGTTTTTGTAAGATTACTTGTGTGAGATTAATACCAGGTGAGTGATAAAGACCCATTGGCATTGGCCCTTTTTTCTATAATAAGCGACATGTATATTTAATTTTTGTTATTCAGAAAGATTTTAGTATTACAATGTTATGTGAAAAAGTAAATTCAAATCTTATTGCAATAAAAGAGAATCACATTTACTGCAGACAGTAACATGTCTCTAATTTCAAAACAGTGCCATCAATAGCAGGTGATATTGAAAATGATATCTTGCCAACTGAATTTTGTTATACCTAATTGACAATGCCCGGCCACTGAACAGTTGTAAATACTTATTATTAAGCTCCTATATGACTATTACAAAGTGTCTGTGTGTGACTGCAGGCTATCGTGGTGACGGATGGTGAGAGGATCCTGGGATTGGGAGACTTAGGATGTTATGGGATGGGAATCCCTGTGGGAAAACTATCCCTGTACACTGGGCTGGCTGGCATCAAACCCCACCAGTGTCTCCCCATCATGTTGGATGTCGGCACCAACAACGAGGTAACACTGTCAGGATCTGTGAAATTTCTCTGACCTTTCACCAGGAGATTACTTTTAAAAATAATATGTCTGTGAGGTAGATATCCACTCAAAAAACTTTGAGGGTCAGTGGGAAAAATGGAAGCTACAAATTGGAATTGAAGCATTATCAACTTATTTCTTAGGCCTTAAGTAAGTTATTATTTAATGATAAATGTGGAACATTAACTGTTAATGGGCAATAAGAAGTAGTTATACTGTAAACGTGGAATATTATGCGTGGGGGAAATTTACGCTTATTACGCGGAGTTGGGTCGTCCGGGTAAATTTCCCCCACGCGTATGGTTTCGTCGATAGTGTAAGGAACAACAACTCTGATAGATATTGGTACGTGTGTGTGATGTCCTCCTGTAATATTGCTTTGTTTACGTATTACTAATTAACGTACATTGTCTTGTAATGGTAAAAAATAAAAACAATGACAACTGAAATAAACTACTTGATAAATTTAAGGTTTTAATGAACAACAAATTTGAAAATATATATATAAAGGCACAGAGAAAGTCATGAATAAACCCGGGTACATTGAGGTCCGGTACACGTCACTCACACACATGTCTACGGGACACAAACAGCTAGTAATCGTGTGCAACGATCCCTACACAGGTAAATGCCCCAGTCATCATGGTAGAGTCATTAACTGCACTCGATGAGTTACGATAACTTTCGAAAAGTTTATGGTTTTATCATTGTTATTTGGAAAACGGGTTTGTTTTGACTAAATAGCACTCACCTGTTTGATCCCAGTTGATTACGAGATCAGCTGGTATAAGACACACACATACACAGAATACAGTTCACCTTTATTTGCATCTGTCCAATGACCAGTTGGTACGTATACGTAACATGTACTCAGTAGATACTAGTATTTTTACCTGTAAACATTTTGTAAAGTAAGGGAGATAACTATGCAGAGTAAACATCGGTCTACTACGACCACGTAAATTACCCCGGCGCGTATAGTTTTGACCTTCAAATCGCGTAATTTTCACCCAGAGTAAATAACCACGTTTACAGTATGGGGGGAATTGTAGTGAAACTAGGCACATTAACTGAAGTTGTTTTGTGGAAACTGTTATCATGTATACCTTAGAGGAAGTAAATGTAACGGGGAGGTTACTGTTATCATGTATACCTTAGAGGAAGTAAATGTAACGGGGAGGTTACTGTTATCATGTATACCTTAGAGGAAGTAAATGTAACGGGGAGGTTACTGTTAT
>NW_018405860.1:107101-163012 GCF_002113885.1 Mizuhopecten yessoensis
ATAGACCTTTAGTAATGAGTGAGATTAGAGTTATAGTGTACAACTTATAGACCTTTAGTAATGAGTGAGATTAGAGTTATAGTGTACAACTCATAGACCTTTAGTAATGAGTGAGATTAGAGTTATAGTGTACAACTTATAGACCTTTAGTATTGTGTGAGATTATAAATATAGTGTATAATCTATAGACCTTTAGTAATAAAATAGAGTTATAGTGTATAACGTATAGACCTTTAGTAATGAGTGAGATTATAGTAATAGTATACAACTTATAGACCTTTAGTAATGAGTGAGATTAGATTTATAGTGTACAACTTATAGACCTTTAGTAATGAGTGAGATTATAGTAATAGTATACAACTTATAGACCTTTAGTAATGAGTGAAGTTATAGTGTACAACTCATAGACCTTTAGTAATGAGTGAGATTAGAGTGATATTGTACAACTCATAGACCTTTAGTAATGAGTGAGATTAGAGTGATATTGTACAACTCATAGACCTTTAGTAATGAGTGAGATTAGAGTTATAGTGTACAACATATAGACCTTTAGTAATGAGTGAGATTAGATTTATAGTGTACAACTTATAGACCGTTAGTAATGAGTGATATTAGAGTTATAGTGTACAACTTATAGACCTGTAGTAATGAGTGAGATTAGAGTTATAGTGTATAATTTATAGACATTTAGTAATGAGTGAGATTAGAGTTATAGTGTATAATTTATAGACCTTTAGTAATGAGTGAGATTATAGTAATAGTATACAACTTATGGACCTTTAGTAATGAGTGAGATTAGATTTATAGTGTACAACTTATAGACCTTTAGTATTGTGTGAGATTATAAATATAGTGTATAATCTATAGTCCTTTAGTAATAAAATAGAGTTATAGTGTATAACGTATAGACCTTTAGTAATGAGTGAGATTATAGTAATAGTATACAACTTATGGACCTTTAGTAATGAGTGAGATTAGATTTATAGTGTACAACTTATAGACATTTAGTAATGAGTGATATTAGAGTTATAGTGTACAACTTATAGACCTGTAGTAATGAGTGAGATTAGAGTTATAGTGTATAATTTATAGACATTTAGTAATGAGTGAGATTAGAGTTATAGTGTATAATTTATAGACATTTAGTAATGAGTGAGATTAGAGTTATAGTGTACAACATATAGACCTTTAGTAATGAGTGAGATTAGATTTATAGTGTACAACTTATAGACCGTTAGTAATGAGTGATATTAGAGTTATAGTGTACAACTTATAGACCTTTAGTAACGAGTGAGATTAGAGTTATAGTGTACAACTCATAGACCTTTAGTAATGAGTGAGATTAGAGTTATAGTGTACAACTCATAGACCTTTAGTAATGAGTGAGATTAGAGTGATATTGTACAACTCATAGACCTTTAGTAATGAGTGAGATTAGAGTGATATTGTACAACTCATAGACCTTTAGTAATGAGGGAGATTAGAGTTATAGTGTACAACTCATAGACCTTTAGTAATGAGTGAGATTAGAGTTATAGTGTACCACCTATAGACCTTTATTAATGAGTGAGATTAGAGTTATAGTGTACCACCTATAGACCTTTATTAATGAGTGAGATTAGAGTTATAGTGTACCACCTATAGACCTTTATTAATGAGTGAGATTAGAGTTATAGTGTACCACCTATAGACCTTTATTAATGAGTGAGATTAGAGTTATTGTGTACAACTTATAGACCTTTAGTAATGAGTGAAGTTATAGTGTACAACTCATAGACCTTTAGTAATGAGTGAGATTAGATTTATAGTGTACAACTTATAGACATTTAGTAATGAGTGATATTAGAGTTATAGTGTACAACTCATAAACCTTTAGTAATGAGTGAGATTAGAGTTATTGTGTACAACTTATAGACCTTTAGTAATGAGTGAGATTAGAGTTATAACGTAAAAGGTGGGCAGCACATATTCTCTGACTAAGAGTAAAGAGGTAGGCTTATTGCAAGACAATAGAATAACATTTGTTGGCAACTTTTCTGAACTGTCAAAGATATTGGGTTGCTTAGAACAGCCATGGGCTTATCACCAGATAAATATGGTAATGGGTTGAAGTGCAGGATCATTGTTTAAGTTGTATGCAAAATATTTCTGAAAATATTCACCAGTAGATGAAGAAAGACAAAGCATTTCATTATTTGTGAACTAAGTTTCCACCAAGACAACCTTTCTGGTATTCTGAATTTGTACCTTGAAAGTGAGAGAATTTCTAACCTCTTAGTGCCTAGACACAAAACCAGTGTCATTTAGCTCTTAATTAAATCTGTTTTGTTTCCAGACTTTACTGAAGGACCCACTGTACATTGGTCTTCGTCAGAAGCGGGAATCAGGGCCCAAATATGATGAGTTTATTGATGAGTTTATGACGGCCGTTGTTGGTAGGTAAGAAACTATAAACACTACAAATGTAATGGTCTACTTATTCATACTATTAAATGTAATTGTCATCGTTAGAATATTTACTTATGAGGATGAAACTCTTTCATATTTTAGAGAATGACATTTGAATTTTATACCCATGTTACTAGTTTTAGAAACTGGATTGTTTTGCAGGTATGGTCCGAGCACCCTGATACAGTTTGAGGACTTTGGTAATCACAACGCCTTCAGGTTACTGGAAAAATACAGGAGAGGTTACTGTACATTTAACGACGACATTCAAGGTGAGTCGGAAACTGCAGTCGGCTAGACTGAGATAATGAGTAAACTTAACATACCTTGTTGTGTTGTACATGGAGTTACTATCAAATCTACATGCAGTAGATGGAACTGTTAAAAGATATGTTACAAACTTGTACCCTTTATTTCAGGAAGATATCTGTTTCCTTATATGAAATGCAGATATATACCTATTCTATAAAAGGGGTTTAATATGAGCTGTGATTTCTGTGATAAAGTACGTTGTTGATTACAGGTACAGCGGCTGTTGCTGTGGCTGGTATACTGGCTAGTCTCAAAATTACCAAGAAATCTCTTCGCCAGAATGTGTTCCTCTTCCAAGGTGCAGGGGAGGTAAACATGTTTGAATAGCTTGAATTGTGAATTTAAACGTAGTTTAGGGTATTGAATAGTGTTGTCTTCACCCGTGCATCTGTTCATCCCAGTTTCCAGAGTAAATCTCCACCAATGTTTTATGACTTTGTATTGACATTTTATTTGGTATTTAGATGCATGATCAGAGAGCACAATTGCATAACAAAACAGTTACATCCTCTATTTGACATTTGATTCTAACCTCAAGTACTGAAATACAGCTTTTAAGGCCATATCTCACCCAAAGGTTTGTGTAGGGGGGAGCATAGATCTTGGTATGACTATACATCCTGGTTGAGCATTGTGACATGTACCATTGTTTACTATAAACATTCTCCTTTACAGGCCTCTATTGGGATCGCCAAGCTGCTGGTGATGGCTATGAAGGAGTCCAGAATGTCAGAGGCTGAGGCTCTCGGGAAGATTTGGATGGTCGATTCTCGTGGCCTTATTGTCAAGGTAACTATACAATAACTCATACTTATGGAAACAAGCATCTTAAAAAGGTTCAAAATTTTAAATTCTTTTCTAAAGCAATATAGAAGATAACATTTTTTTTTTATTGGTGTGTCAAAATTTGCTCTGTTGTTACAGAATCGGCCATCGGGAGGAGTAACTGGGGAGAAAGTCATGTTTGCCCAGGACGCCAAACCAATTGACAAACTCGGCGATGTAGTCAAACAGATCAAGCCTACAGCTATCATAGGTAAATTTCGGACAACTTATTGTCAATCTGAAACTGACCACGTTTGTTATAAACTTACTGTCATCATTAATGCTTCATGATTTGCTAATTTATCACAAAAGTTGTAAGTCACATTGCAGCGATTGGTATATAATTCCCAAGTACTAGGTATAGCAATGGAAAACTAGTTTTGGATTTAAATAGAATTGTATCCAAGATCCAGGACATGTAACATATCTGATGGGACAATGTCTTGTTGGTCTTACTGGGGGTTATTGTTCATGGTTATTGCTTAACCTAGCATCATTAGCTTGTGTTGTTATGATCAGGCCCCTTTGATATTCTGGTTTCCAACAACAGGGTGGTGTTCTGTTGACTTATTACAAGTATTCCATACTTTGTATAAGAGGAATACGGGTAATTAATTATACTTTTAGAAATACAATATTCAAACCAGAACTACCATGTAAGTTGTCATTTAACAGTTCACGTAAATTGTCTCCATGTAGTAGTGCTCCAAGGAATGGTTTGATTGTCATAAAAAAATACTACCTACATACATCTATATCGGTTACTGGCACTCAGCTTACTGGATTTATCTTGTGATCAATATGTGAGTTACTCATTGTGATGCTTTCCCTTTAATATGAGGAATGAATAAGACACAATCTGACATGTGAATGCTATTATAACTACATCTTATTCTTCAGGAGCTGCAGCAGTGCCAGGGGCTTTTAATGAGCAGGTATTAAAAGACATGGCTGCCAACCATGAGAGGCCCATCATATTTGCTCTTAGCAACCCTACCAGTAAGGCAGAATGTACAGCTGAACAGGCCTATCAACACACAGAGGTAAACATTGGTTATCTCCCTTATATTTACACCAGTAAGACAGAGTATGTCTGAACAGGCCTATTAACACACAGAGGTAAACATTGGTTATCTCCTTTATATTTACACCAGTAAGACAGAGTATGTCTGAACAGGCCTATCAACACAGTGATAAACATTGGTTATCTCCCTTGTATTTACACCAGTAACACAAAGTATGTCTGAACAGGCCTATTAACACACAGAGGTAAACATTGGTTATCTCCCTTATATTTACACCAGTAAGACAGTATGTCTGAACAGGCCTATTAACACACAGAGGTTAACATTGGTTATCTCCCTTATATTTACAACAGTAAGACAGAGTATGTCTGAACAGGCCTATAAACACACAGTGGTAAACATTGGTTATCTCCCTTATATTTACACCAGTAAGACAGAGTGTATACTGACCACACAGATTACGACATCATAAACATTGGTTATCAAATATGTCATGATTTTCTGATTAGCGTTTACTAATTAACTTGATCATTTTCAGGTGTAATGCTAAAGTTGGGAAGTTTTCCAGCACTGTTATCATAAGATTTTGTTTGACAGGGTCGCTGTGTGTTTGCCAGTGGCAGTCCATTTAAGGAGGTGACATATGGTGGTAAGAAGTACAGTCCAGGACAGGGAAACAATGCCTACGTGTTTCCAGGAGTTGCCCTGGCTGTCATCGCGTCTGATATCAGAGTCATCACTGATGAAATCTTCCTAGAGTCTGCTAAGGTATGTTTGGTATATACCTGCTTAGTCTGTCATTCTTAAATACATGAATTCTTAAAAATAACTTGAGTTTCTGTGAGCCAGCACCAAAAGAGGTTGCATTTGGTCTGAAAGTCGAGGTAGCTGTTACCATAAAGAAAATAAATGGATTTCCACTTAATAGCTGAAGTTCTTCAGGCCATTTGCCTTGAATGGCAGCAATAGATATGGAATTCAAATTTGGCTTGCATAGTTATCATGAAAGGTTACTAACTATGATAAAAACTTAAAATTCCATAGCCAGTTTTACAAAGCTTGTATTTCTGTTCTTGTAATGTACATTCCTATAGAGCTCTCTGTTAACTAACATATTCTGAATTGAAAAAGTAAAGTTCCAGTATTTTACTGTAAAGTATTTTACTATTATTTGAACCTTTGTGTGTACTAAAGTTACTGGCGGATATGGTGACCGAGGAGAACCTTGCTGAAGGCCGTGTGTACCCTCCTTTGTCTAACATTCTTGAAGTGTCCACCAAGATGGCTGTTCGTTTACTGGAGTTTGCCTACAAGAACAAGGACGCCCACCTCCACCCTGAGCCTGCTGACAAGGAGGCTTACATACGTTCCCTACAGTACAACACTGACTATGATAGTTTTATACCACCCATGTACAGCTGGCCCGAGTCTAACATGTAAGCTGTGTGATCTATGTGGTTGTTAGTTGGGATGTAGGTCTATTTGGTTGTAAGTGTTAGAATAGCCTCAGCACGAGATCTTTTATATTGTGTAGTAGTGAAGTAGCATTTCTAAGTACAACAAGTTCAAAAGATGCCATATCAACTTCTCCATATCAGATACAAACTACAGAGAAAAGTACAATCCCTGTACCTTCTGGTTCTACTAGATGGAAGTGGTTGCTACTGGTTGGGTTACAGCATATTGTATTTTGATATTGTATTTTTATAAGCCATGATAGTAGTTTTAGATTTTGATGTTGAAAATGACTGATACCGCAATATGAACTTTATTAAGTTTATTGTCAATATGCCATTGTTTTCCAACCCCATTAATCACTGAAATAGGAGATACTGTTATAAACAAAGAGATGTTTGATGTCACAACCTGTATTGAAATCTGAAATGGCTTCAATGAATCTGATCTCTTCCGTTATTAGTATATTACGTGTACCAAAGATACTGACTTATGTGCTGTTGATTACAGGGTGTCTCAGGCCGGGTTTGTATACTACTAATGAGTGAGGCACACTGAATCACATTAACACAGCGTTGTTGTCACAGACCCTATCACACCAAAGTTACTGACACAGATTTGCCAGGAGCATTCGTCATACTTATTTATCAAAGTGTCCTTAATAACTTTCATTTCGTCTGTGATTCTGTGACATCAAAGCTCTATTTTATTGTGGTTTTAGTTCATTTGCTGTGTTTTTCTTTTATTAAAGCATTATTGATGTTGTTGCTGAAATCCAAGACTAGAAATCCTGTTTATGTTTTATCTCTTATAATCTGTTTACAAGTATTTATTGTTAAACCTGGAAATTACCATCTGTGATATGAAAACCGAGGCGAAAGAGCACAAAGCGAATATTAATGAACATGTTTATATAAGATATAACTTTATAACAGTGCCATCAACAAACCAAGTAAGAGTCTACCGGTGGTCAAGTCACTCTGAGTCTGGTGTAGAGATAAAGGAGTATACTGGGTGATTACCAAAACAGAAAATAAATAAGTAATCACCACACCACCAGAGTGTGAAGTTCTCCAGGTTTATTCACTGACTATCGGTACTAAGTCAACCAGTTGCATCACCTCGTAGGGCTTTGTCAGACACAAAATTTCAAAACTACCAGATGGTAGTTGCTAATAAACCTGGATAACTTTATGCTTCAGTTGTGTTGAGATTGCCAATTTTCAAATTTTAACTAAAGGACACACAGTTTATGTACTTTTAAATGACACACAGCTTGTGAATTAAGCTTTATTTGATAAATGCAATAATGCCTGTATTTGTTGATTTGGAAGTCTTGCTATATTCTTAACACTACTAATGTTTTCTGACATTACAAAGCAGGATTTAAATATCAATTTTTGTATATTTATTGTTTTAATTAAGGCATTAGTTTTTTAACCCGCACAATGATCTTAAGGGGGATATACTGGATTCAGGGTGTTGGTCAGGCCATCTGTCTCTAGACATAAAGATTTGTCTACACTACTTCTCCTAAACTAACATTGCATATAGGTTTCAGTGAAACTTTGTGCACTTATCAGTAGGCAATGTAATTTTTAACAGTGTAGTTTATCTTTTAATTCATACATATGTTTTTCAAACTTTGGTTCTATTTGTGTGTTATGGAGTTATTGCCCCTTAACATAGAGAACTTGTCCGGACCGCTTCTGTAATATTACACAGGTAAAAATGAAACTGTTTTCACTTTACAATGAAGTTAACTAAGCAATGCTTATTTCCTTGTTTAATTTCATCTGTGATGACTGTTGCAATTATAAAAATGTTTTTCTCTAATTATATGTATGGTTTATCTACATTAAATAGCTTATGATATATATATATACCTGTTATGTTTGATATTCCTCAACATTATATAAACTTTAAAGGGAAAAATTGTTAAGCATTTTATTGAACCAAAATAATAGAACAATTCATGTCTGTTTTTAGAGTATTTATTCAGTAATATTGGACCACCATTCTAATATTGATATCTAACATTTTATGTTTGTAGATGTTTTATATCTGTTGACTTTTATGTATTTGTTATCTTGGTTTGTAAAAATGGATTCCTTAACTTTTACGTGACATGGATTTGGCAAGGAAGACAAAAACCTTTCACCTTCCTATTGTGTGTTTCTGATGCTGTTACATCCGCTATCTAGCGCTGTTAATGATCTAGGTACATTCACCTTCCTATTGTGTGTTTCTGATGCTGTTACATCCGCTATCTAGCGCTGTTAATGATCTAGGTACATTCACCTTCCTATTGTGTGTTTCTGATGCTGTTACATCCGCTATCTAGCGTTGTTAATGATCTAGGTACATTCACCTTCCTATTGTGTGATTCTGATGCTGTTACATCCGCTATCTAGCGCTGTTAATGATCTAGGTACATTCACCTTCCTATTGTGTGATTCTGATGCTGTTACATCCGCTATCTAGCGCTGTTAATGATCTAGGTACATTCACCTTCCTATTGTGTGATTCTGATGCTGTTACATCCGCTATCTAGCGCTGTTAATGATCTAGGTACATTCACCTTCCTATTGTGTGATTCTGATGCTGTTACATCCGCTATCTAGCGCTGTTAATGATCTAGGTACATTCACTGTTACTTTATTCTTTGTTAAGTATGTTATTGTTACTGTTGCCATGCCAAATTGTTTGAGACTATTTATTACTTACATTGTTGTTGTTTTACCAATGTATACAAAACGTCCTACCAATGAGTGTTGATAGCGCCCACAGTACCCATACATGGTAGTGTCCCTTGTCCTGTTTACTATATGGTGCAGTCTCCCTGTGTTTAGCCCTTTCACACCTAGGTAACTTTAGTAGACTCGACCATACATTTATTTGGACAAGTCCATTATGGTCTACATGTACAGTGGTGAAAGGGTTAGACAAGGTACTGAGATATGTGGTTGAATTTCCTTGTGTCTATGTAACAGTATACAAAATTAAGTTCCTGGTTGTCTCTGTTGGAACATACTGTATAGTAACATGTATTCTTAAGTCATGGTTAATATTTGCTGGCCAAAATATGTTAACGACACATTTTTCGGATGACTAACTAAAACTTTTTAAATATCAACATGCTGATATTACTTTCTCCCACGATTCAGTCTCCCATTTTAACTATCTAAAGTTTCTGTGTTATCCTCTAGGGTATGAATTCTCTGTCATTGTTCAGGGTATGAACTTGCGGTCACCCCACTTAAATGGTTTATTACCCCTTGGGTCGACATTTCTGTCATACGTTTTACCTCTCACCGGGAGACTGAGTTCAGTTACAAGCTGTAGACATACCTGTAAGCTGTGTCCTATTGATTGAGTACATATCCAAACACATTACTGCAGTTTGCAATGATTTTTGAATGATATATTGATTGTGTAACTATGATATATATTTTTCTAGGTGTAACACATGCAATGTTATCATCAACCAAACTAGATATAGGATTATAATGTCATAATGTGTGACAACATAACTTTCAAAGGTGACCTCAAACTTGTGGAGTAACTGCACTCAATCTTCCTTGATGCCCTTACAAGCTTGTGTAAGAATTTTTTTCTACGATCCTTATGATCAATACCACAAGGAGGCTGATTAGCCAGCATACCTGTCTCCAAGTGAACAGTAGGTTTAGTGTGTAATTGTTATCCCTTTATAAGATGCAGTTTTATTGATCTGGATCCTGTCTTTGTAGATATTCCAAGATCAATAATTTATACATTGATTCTTATTAAATATTATTTCATAATTTTCAACAGAAAATTATTTGCTTCTCATCTTTATAATGTTCCTTACAAGCCACTCTAACCCTGTTTGATAAATGCAATATATCTGGTATATTTAATGGGGACCATTGCATTGTGTCTGGTATGTTATATAAATGTAATGAGGACTTTACCCCAGTTTTACATATAAAATATGTCATCTTCTTTTTATATATTTTAAGTCCAAATCACCCTTCCATCCAATTCCGTATGCTAATTTGCATAGGTCCTTATTGTGCCTGTTTCATTTTGTGGCTGATCAGAAAAACAAAATGGTCACTTTCTTGGATTTTGACAGTTCCTGTGTGTAACCATTTTCCCAGAGAAGTGCTAGATAGATCTTTCTCAGATTTCAAATTTAGGTTTCCATTTGCTACAGATGCAGTAAAGTGCTAGTAATTAGGTCAAACAAGATCCTCACTTTAAAAGAACAATGTCATACAAAGCAGTATGAAGTTACCATAAGGTGCATTAACTGTTTACATGACACATTCCAACAGACGAGGGAAAAAAACTATCTTGTATATAGTTTATGAAGATGGTATGATGGTGGGTGCCAAGATGCACAAAGAAGCCACCATATGTTTTCTGTCTGGTTATGTAAGTAATTGATGACACTTATGTAGTGTCACATCGACAACACTTGAGTAGTTCTAAGGAGGTGGTGTTATACTGTATATTACTTACAGAATTCAGGTCAGTCTGTAATCAAGTGTACGTAAAATATACCAGGTAAGTAATGTACAGTATTAAAGGTAATAAACATCAGCCTCCTTATGGGAGATAACACACAAGTATACTGTGTATGTTAACAAAGGTCTAGAAATACTGACTGACTGACCTAGGGCAGGTTGTTATGTGTAACATTCAGTAAATACGCCATGTATCTGGAGGTTTGATAGATGTCTATATATCATATGTCTGAGGGTTTAAGTATTGCACATGTATCTTAGGCCTGATGTTGAAATATTGTTACATTCGCTCTTTATTTTATGTAATTCTCCATGTATGTTATAAAATATGTGTGTGATCAAATCCAGAGATATAAAAACTTG
The DNA here is from genome assembly GCF_002113885.1 of Mizuhopecten yessoensis. Lineage (NCBI taxonomy): Eukaryota > Metazoa > Mollusca > Bivalvia > Pectinida > Pectinidae > Mizuhopecten > Mizuhopecten yessoensis. Next base: position 118,044 of record NW_018405860.1, read on the forward strand.
CCAACGTTTTAAAATACCCATGAGGGAGATTCCATGAGCTCAAAATTAAAGGCATTAATAAAATTTGTATATATCATATATATCCCTCTAAATAAAAAACAACTTAACTTGGATCTTAGAATATAGGAATAGTATTCCAAAGTCACTGTTTGGGAATATTAGATTTAAGGCTCCAAAATTAGGAGTCTCCCTACAAAATAGGAATAGTTGGCGGCAAGTATGACTCACCGTCACATATTACACTGAAGTGTTACCACAGTCTCTGTCCTATCTAGGGATATATTACAATTATATAGTTTGACTACATGTATATGTCTGTCCCATCTTTACATACTTCTGTGTCTACAGTCATATTTACCACATATAGCTATATGTACAGTGATATCAGCTACTTAGTCAATAAAGGATTATATCTAATAGGTTGATCTTGTGTATTGTTGTTATTTCATCATTTAACGAGTGCAAGTACCAGGTAAGTAACCTTGGAGTGAGTTACTGACCTCTACCTTGGAGTGAGTTACTGACCTCTACCTTGGAGTGAGTTACTGACCTCTACCTTGGAGTGAGTTACTGACCTCTACCTTGGAGTGAGTTACTGACCTCTACCTTGGAGTGAGTTACTGACCTCTACCTTGGAGTGAGTTACTGACCTCTACCTTGGAGTGAGTTACTGACCTCTACCTTGGAGTGAGTTACTGACCTCTACCTTGGAGTGAGTTACTGACCTCTACCTTGGAGTGAGTTACTGACCTCTACCTTGGAGTGAGTTACTGACCTCTACCTTGGAGTGAGTTACTGACCTCTACCTTGGAGTGAGTTACTGACCTCTACCTTGGAGTGAGTTACTGACCTCTACCTTGGAGTGAGTTACTGACCTCTACCTTGGAGTGAGTTACTGACCTCTACCTTGGAGTGAGTTACTGACCTCTACCTTGGAGTGAGTTACTGACCTCTACCTTGGAGTGAGTTACTGACCTCTACCTTGGAGTGAGTTACTGACCTCTACCTTGGAGTGAGTTACTGACCTCTACCTTGGAGTGAGTTACTGACCTCTACCTTGGAGTGAGTTACTGACCTCTACCTTGGAGTGAGTTACTGACCTCTACCTTGGAGTGAGTTACTGACCTCTACCTTGGAGTGAGTTACTGACCTCTACCTTGGAGTGAGTTACTGACCTCTACCTTGGAGTGAGTTACTGACCTCTACCTTGGAGTGAGTTACTGACCTCTACCTTGGAGTGAGTTACTGACCTCTACCTTGGAGTGAGTTACTGACCTCTACCTTGGAGTGAGTTACTGACCTCTACCTTGGAGTGAGTTACTGACCTCTACCTTGGAGTGAGTTACTGACCTCTACCTTGGAGTGAGTTACTGACCTCTACCTTGGAGTGAGTTACTGACCTCTACCTTGGAGTGAGTTACTGACCTCTACCTTGGAGTGAGTTACTGACCTCTACCTTGGAGTGAGTTACTGACCTCTACCTTGGAGTGAGTTACTGACCTCTACCTTGGAGTGAGTTACTGACCTCTACCTTGGAGTGAGTTACTGACCTCTACCTTGGAGTGAGTTACTGACCTCTACCTTGGAGTGAGTTACTGACCTCTACCTTGGAGTGAGTTACTGACCTCTACCTTGGAGTGAGTTACTGACCTCTACCTTGGAGTGAGTTACTGACCTCTACCTTGGAGTGAGTTACTGACCTCTACCTTGGAGTGAGTTACTGACCTCTACCTTGGAGTGAGTTACTGACCTCTACCTTGGAGTGAGTTACTGACCTCTACCTTGGAGTGAGTTACTGACCTCTACCTTGGAGTGAGTTACTGACCTCTACCTTGGAGTGAGTTACTGACCTCTACCTTGGAGTGAGTTACTGACCTCTACCTTGGAGTGAGTTACTGACCTCTACCTTGGAGTGAGTTACTGACCTCTACCTTGGAGTGAGTTACTGACCTCTACCTTGGAGTGAGTTACTGACCTCTACCTTGGAGTGAGTTACTGACCTCTACCTTGGAGTGAGTTACTGACCTCTACCTTGGAGTGAGTTACTGACCTCTACCTTGGAGTGAGTTACTGACCTCTACCTTGGAGTGAGTTACTGACCTCTACCTTGGAGTGAGTTACTGACCTCTACCTTGGAGTGAGTTACTGACCTCTACCTTGGAGTGAGTTACTGACCTCTACCTTGGAGTGAGTTACTGACCTCTACCTTGGAGTGAGTTACTGACCTCTACCTTGGAGTGAGTTACTGACCTCTACCTTGGAGTGAGTTACTGACCTCTACCTTGGAGTGAGTTACTGACCTCTACCTTGGAGTGAGTTACTGACCTCTACCTTGGAGTGAGTTACTGACCTCTACCTTGGAGTGAGTTACTGACCTCTACCTTGGAGTGAGTTACTGACCTCTACCTTGGAGTGAGTTACTGACCTCTACCTTGGAGTGAGTTACTGACCTCTACCTTGGAGTGAGTTACTGACCTCTACCTTGGAGTGAGTTACTGACCTCTACCTTGGAGTGAGTTACTGACCTCTACCTTGGAGTGAGTTACTGACCTCTACCTTGGAGTGAGTTACTGACCTCTACCTTGGAGTGAGTTACTGACCTCTACCTTGGAGTGAGTTACTGACCTCTACCTTGGAGTGAGTTACTGACCTCTACCTTGGAGTGAGTTACTGACCTCTACCTTGGAGTGAGTTACTGACCTCTACCTTGGAGTGAGTTACTGACCTCTACCTTGGAGTGAGTTACTGACCTCTACCTTGGAGTGAGTTACTGACCTCTACCTTGGAGTGAGTTACTGACCTCTACCTTGGAGTGAGTTACTGACCTCTACCTTGGAGTGAGTTACTGACCTCTACCTTGGAGTGAGTTACTGACCTCTACCTTGGAGTGAGTTACTGACCTCTACCTTGGAGTGAGTTACTGACCCCTACCTTGGAGTGAGTTACTGACCTATACCCCGGAGAGAGTCTCTGACGTCTATCTTGGGGTGAATTGAAAGAATTACAAACCTCTACCTTAGGGGGAATTTCTGACTTTTACCTCATAATGAGTAACCAATGAAGCTGATTTGTACCTTGGAGCGCTGGAACAAGACACATGTTTGTGGAACAGGACACATGTTTGTAGAACAAGACACATGTTTGTAGAACAGGACACATGTTTGTAGAACAAGACACATGTTTGTAGAACAGGGCACATGTTTGTAGAACAGGACACATGTTTGTGGAACAAGACACATGTTTGTAGAACAAGACACATGTTTGTAGAACAGGACACATGTTTGTAGAACAGGACACATGTTTGTAGAATATGTAATGGTGTTAAGTGAGGAACTGATCATTACCTTCATGTAAGAAGTTGACCATCACTGTAAAGTATGGTACTGACCTTTACGGTTGAGTGAGGCACTAATCCTCACCTTTGAGTAAGAAGCTGACCCCCACTTTCGAGTGTTATACTGACCTTCATCTTTGAGTAAGTTTTTGACCTTCACATTTGAGAAGATTTAAACCTTCATCTTCGAGTGAGGCACTGGCAACCTTTGTGGGAATACTGACCTTCACCTTTGGGTGAGGTTTCCACAGTTCTCTTCAAGTGAAGTGCTAAAATTCATCTTTGAGTGAGGTTTTGACCTTTGGGTAAATTTAAATCTTCACTTCAAGTGAGGAACTGATCATCTTCATCGGAGTACTGACCTTCATCTTTGAGTGAGGTACCTTATTTCATCTTTGTGTAAGGTTTTGACCATCTTGGAACAAATTGAAACCTTAACCTTCGAGTCTAGTGAGGAACAATATATTTTTTGGAAAGGAACTTTCGAATGAAGAACTGACCTTCACCTTCGAATATGGTATCTTTACTGGTACCTGAATCCCTACACCACATCTTACCTGTTCCCGATTCCTCCTGCAGACGTGATCCGCCTTGGTACTGGTGTTCCTAGCCAACATGATCTGCCTACAGCTCTGACAGCCGAATTTCAGTCTGTCCTCCACCACCTGTTTGCGGGGGGGTTGCCACGGGGGATCCCACCTCAGACTGACCACACGGAAGTCCCACTCATGACTGGCCCCTTGACTCGGGTCAACTTTCATAGTGAGTCTTGCAGCTGAACCTCCAAACCGCCAATACTTTCACAGCCACCTAGCTCTTTACCAACTTTAAATGTCACAAGAGGATGTTAAGTGAAACTTAATCCTTCAAACAATACCAGTGATGTTAGTGTTAAAGCAAACTAGTAGGAGAAAGGCTCCAATAGGAACTTCCTACAACACAAGTGCTGGTCGACGTAGGAACAAATTACGCTGTGTTTGGCATTGATTTCCTCCTACTTAGATTCGTGACTTATATTTTGATTCCGTCTGGTTTTGTATGACCTTAATGATGTATCACACCAAGGAATATAAGAGTTGGTGAGTGGGTAGAGGAGAAACAAATACATGTAGAGACAACTACAGGTTGTTTTCGTTGATATCCTCTGTAGCTATCTTACTGTGCCGATAAATTCTGAGCGTTTTTGAAGTGCATTGTTAATCTGAGTGAAATGTATTAGATCTAGATCTATTGAGACGAAACATCAAACACCCAAAGTATCGTTTAAAAGAGCTACCATACAAACATACTCCACGAGTTAGACACTAACAGATGAGTTAGACATTTACAGATGAGTTAGACACTAACAGATGTCGATGGAATCCTAATCTGCAGTCATTACATATTTTGGTATCATTGCTATAAAGTTAAACATATATTTCCCTGTGGTTCAACCCATCTAGACATCAAAACAATCCCACCCAACATTCCGAGTAGGCCAGTTGTGATACTAACGGTGATAATGATGTATTGATTATGGTTCCATCTCGGTACCTCTAAATCATCTGTATGTAAGTATATCAACTTGACACTGATTCCTACATATTTTTGTTAATGTCTTCCAGATGCATTTTTTTTTAATTGATACTTTTATTGACATTTTGAATTTATTTTAGAATAAGTCGTGCTGCGTGCTGATGTTTTTGCGTTACATACATATAAAGCTGACGATGCCGCCCTGTCTATTGTATCGGTAAGAGGATTGGGGTCTGATCAGGATCGATGAGATATCAGCCCCGCATCCACATTAACACCTTCAGTACGTGAGCATCATGCCCTTGTACGAATTGAAGATCACGTGCCAAACCTATTAGAAACAATCTGGATGACTGTTTAATTCAACGCTAGGTCACGTGATAGTCGATACCTAATACAGTAAGGTAGCTCTGAAATGTTGTCTTTTTGTATGTCAGCTATAGCGCATCCAAGAGTTAATTTGAAAATGTCCCTCATATTTAGTGGCTGCTACAAACAAATCCCCCACTTCGTTCCTCTGTCACACTTATCCGACAGTTTATTCTCTTCATTCCGATTGGGACTACAGATCTCTATTTTCATCAGTCTTGGGCTGCCTTATTTGTTTCCCCAAAGGCATATTCAGGTCTTGAGTTTCATGTCAATGATCTTACACAATGTCGCTGCTGGTCGTCCTGTCTTCCTTCGTCCGTGGAAGTTCCAATCACGTGTAAGAGGTGCGCTGGTTTGTTCTGAGAGTGTAACCAACCCATCGCCATTTCCGTACCTTGGTGGTATACCATATATTGGTTGTCAGTTGATCCGTCGCCACATGTACAGGTGCCGGTTGGAAACTCACTCTGGCCACCTTATACAAAATATCCGGACAAAGACAGGTAACGACCTTTAGCTGGTAATCTAGTTGCTGGAACTATGTTCACGTACGTTATTGTTTGACAATTCACCCCAGTCTTAATTTGTTCCTCTAGCTACGATGCTTCTGAGGTAAGTTGTTGATCCCCTCAATTAATGGTCTAGTTGGCATTGTTTATCAAACTTTTGTCTTCCTCGTATCTTCTCTGGTAGTTCCTGCAATGACACAAAGGTCCTCTGTCTATACATATTATGCAGAGTAAGAGAGCATCCAGTGTCGTCCGTAAAATCAACAGCAACAAAATCACAGGATACTGGAGACATATTCGCATGCGGTCAACTTTGCTGTGAAAGGTGACCAGCCAAACATTTGAACATTCGTTATTCGGTTCTTAAATGCAACCGAGTTCCCTAAACTCTTTTCTATTTACTGTTTCAGTGTAGCGAAATCATATCCGTACCTACCCCGCCTCGGCATCCACTGTTGACCTGAAGTGCGCAAACTTTGTGGACCGTGCATGTAAGAGGTAGCAGTTGGATTCCTCTCCAAGTTTGACAATAAAGTCTTTTGATACTTGACGATATATCTTATCATGTATTCACTGGGTGTTTCCGTTTGATTCCACACTACCCCAAATAAACCAGTCATGTCGAATCAATTGTATTGTTGTTTATTGTCTGGTCCAGGATGTCTCAAATTAATTGTACATGACGTCTGTCTTCAATGACTTTTCCAGTACAGTCTGTAGATGTTTATTGAAGGACAGTCTCTCTCCATGGAAATATATAAGTGATCTTCTTATTCAGCCGAGCTGGTCGGTACGGAACACTTCACGATGGTAACCTTCTGGAGTTTTGAATGGAGTCACGCCTCCACAATCCGCTTACTAATTAGTTTCCTTAATTTCAGTCAGGACCTGTACGATCCTACATGTCTCACTCTTGTAGTTATTATAGTTTGTTAATTTATCTGGCACATGTATGTAGCGGTCTCATTTACAAACACAATACATACAAATAGTATAGATACACCTGTACATTGATCTACAAAGCCTTGTCAAATCTACAAAGCCTTGTTATTACTTTTATACTAAAAGACTTACTTTCATAATAAATCCTTTCTTTATATAAAACAGCATTATTTTTTAACGTCCTATCAACAGCTATGGTCATTTAAGGACGGCCTCCCCTGTGTGCAAGATGCATGCGTGTAGTGTATGCGTGTGTGTTTTGGGAGGCTGCGATATGTTCGTGTTTGTCTCCTTGTGATAGAACCAGTCGTCCCACTCCTAAATTGCTGCCATTTTTACAGACTTTGGTATGTCTCGGCCAGGTGGGGCAGAACCCAAAGCCTTCCTCACAGGGGCGAACGCTCAACTAAAGACCAAAAGTGTGAGGCATTGTCAATGAAGACATTAGGAAGAAGACAGTTGTTTATTTTCAAAAAATTATGAAACAAGTTTACAACTTTACTTATCACTCTTGTTGGCCGGATGTTAGCGCGCATGGGGCCTTAATGTGGGAGAAAACCGGAGTACCCGGAGAAAACCCATGCGGTCGGGCAGGTAACCACATACCTTTGCACGTCCGATCGGGGAATAGAACCCCGGCTGCCCTAATTAGTGAAAGGCAAGTGCGCTATCCTTTGCGCCACGCGACCACCCTAAATTAGTTATAGTTCTGGAAAGCGGAAGACAGGATGTACAGTTTAGCTACTGACACAAGTATCACATCAACCAAAAGTGACCATACAAATATAGCAGTAAAGAGACAGGAACTGGATCTGAGTATAGAGGCCTAACGGCCTGCATTAAGAATCAACTAAGTAAGTAAGTAAGATATATAACTCCCTATCAATTATCTTGAAATCTGCACATGCCTTTAATTGTTCTGTATTGTGACGCCTATAAGTGTGCAAGTCATCCCTCCTCAAAAAGTTCTTTCTTCTGACTTTCGGCGGCAAATACCCTGAACTATGATTCTACCGGTGACCCCCAGGGCCAATAAAGTTACAGTATAACGACGATACTTTTTCTGACAGTTATTTTAATCTGATAAGATTGGGCAATCTTTAGGCTTCCTAAAAAGAAATTTAAAAACATCATGTCAGAACATCAAGACTCGGGCATATCTAGCGCTAGTTCGACCAAAACTGGAATATTCATGTACAGTATGGGACCCTCACACAGTTGAACAAACTTCTAAAATCGAGATGGTCCAACGACGAGCTGCCAGATATGTCTGTAACAGGTACCATAACATCAGTAGTCCCTCAGATATGATAAATTCATTAAACTGGCCAACACTACAAGAAAGAAGAATACGCACAAGATTAATAATGTTCTACAAAAGAGTCCATCAAATTGTAGCAATCCCATCTGCTATTCTCATACCATCAGACAGTAAAACCCGAAAAAATCTTAATTTCACTTTCAGACACATTTCAACCAAAAAAGCCATAAATTTTCATTTTTTCCTTATACCATAACTCAATGGAATGTATTACCAATCCATACAGTCACTGTCACACAGTCGACACTTTCAGAAAACAGCTCAGACCAGCTGTTCTCCATAAATTCATTTATTTTTTATAAGCCTATGTACATAGTTTTAATCACAATTTAAAATTTATGCATTCCAAATTCATTTTCAAAATTGTTGGTATTCTTGATTAATATATAGTCCACGCTGCGCAAAACAGTAAATAATCTTCAGATCATTGAAGGACTACTGATAACCTAAAGAAGAAGAAGAAGAACTAAATAGAGTATTAGGATTTCCATACGTACCGCGACCTGTTGCGCCGAAAAATAATTTTAACATGTGAAAATTATAAATATATTGTCTTGGCCTAATATGGACGTCATATTGTAACGATATCCGTGATTGGCTGAATTTACGGATTGAGCTACATCTTTCAACCAATGAAAATAGTTGAAACATATTAGTCTAACCACATGATCAAAACAGGAAGCGAAGATGGAACACATGTCTGATGTAGAATGTCAAACGCAGTAAGATAAAATACGACTTAATCTGATATGCACAGCATCGTTGACGGAAAATATGGTTGAGCCAATTTTCGACTACCAGTTCAGGCTGATCTTGATAGGTGACAGTACTGTGGGAAAATCGTCATTACTGAAATATTTCACAGATGGTAAATTCTCGGAGGTTTGCGACCCGACCGTAGGCGTGGATTTCTACGCCCGTCTGTTGGAGGTTGAGCAAGGCGTCCGGGTAAAACTACAACTCTGGGACACGGCGGGACAGGAGAGGTTCAGGTATGGACATAAAATCATCTGATCGAGGACAAACATGGCTCTCGATGTTCATTCAAACGCTGAATAATTTATTCAAGATGGCCCCGGCCTAAACTGCTAAACCATGATATCGATATTTGAGTGGGCTTTAAACAGGGCATCTATGACATCACGATTCTGCAACTCTCCTGTTTTAGTGGCACAGAACGTCAGATGTTTAATACCTAGGTTAGCAGACCAATAACGAATGTCTGTTTACATGTTACATTGGTCAGAGGTTAATCCTGCACTGGTTTAGTAATCTGTAGTAAGGAGTTAATCCAGCACTGGAATATAATCTGTAGTCAGGAGTTAATCCAGCACTGTACTAGTAATCTGTAATCAGGAGTTAATCCAGCACTGGACTAGTAATCTGTAGTCAGGAGTTAATCCAGCACTGCACTAGTAATCTGTAGTCAGGAGTTAATCCAGTACTGGACTAGTATTCTGTAGTCAGGATGTAATCCAGCACTGGACTGTAATCCAAATCTGTAGTTCAGTCATGTGTTCACATTTATTTCTGTACAGTATATCATAATTTTATATAAACTGTCAAAATTTATTCTTTTAAATATACCCGACATATGTCAATATCCCTCCTCTATCAGGAAAATTGTTGTGATAATACTATTTTTTTTTATCATATTGTATGCCTTATGTACATGTGGAAAAAGTGATGATGACATATATCGGATATCATGATTAGACATTATAAAAAAAATTCCTATTTAAAGCGTATTGGGACATTCAATTACTTACGTTTTATTGCAAATAGACACATATTCAGCTATCTATATATATACAAATAGACACATATTCCGCTATCTATATATATACAAATAGACGCATATTCAGCTATCTATATATACAAATACGCACATATTCAGCTATCTATATATACAAATACGCACATATTCAGCTATCTATATATATACACAAATAGACACATATTCAGCTATCTGTATATACAAATAGACACATATTCAGCAATCTACATATACAAATAGACATATTCAGCTATCTATATATACTTATATATACAAATAGACACATATTCCGCTATCTATATATATACAAATAGACGCATATTCAGCTATCTATATATATACAAAAAGACACATATTCAGCTATCTATATATAGTGATAGACACATTTTCAGCTATCTATATATACAAATAGACACATCTTCAGCTATCTATATATACAAATAGACATATTCAGCTATCTATATATATACAAATAGACGCATATTCAGCTATCTATATATATACACAAATAGACACATATTCAGCTATCCATATATATACAAATAGACACATATTCCGCTATCTATATATACAAATAGACACATCTTCAGCTATCTATATATACAAATAGACACATATTCGGCTATCTATATATATACAAATAGACGCATATTCAGCTATCTATATATACAAATAGACATACTCAGCTATCTATATATATACAAATACACACATATTCAGCTATCTATATATAGTGATAGACACATTTTCAGCTATCTATATATACAAATAGACATACTCAGCTATCTATATATATACAAATAGACAAATTCAGCTATCTATATATATACAAATTGACACATTCAGCTATCTATATATATACAAATTGCCACATTCAGCTATCTATATATATACAAATAGACAAATTCAGCTATCTATATATATACAAATACACACATATTCAGCTATCTATATATAGTGATAGACACATTTTCAGCTATCTATATATACAAATAGACATATTCAGCTATCTATATATACTTATATATACAAATAGACACATATTCAGCTATCCATATATATACAAATAGACACATATTCGGCTATCTATATATACAAATAGACACATATTCCGCTATCTATATATACAAATAGACACATCTTCAGCTATCTATATATACAAATAGACATACTCAGCTATCTATATATATACAAATACACACATTCAGCTATCTATATATATACAAAAAGACACATATTCAGCTATCTATATATGTACAAATAGACACATATTCAGCTATCTGTATATACAAATAGACACATATTCAGATATCTATATATATACAAATAGACACATATTCGGCTATCTATATATACAAATAGACACATATTCGGCTATCTATATATATACAAATAGACGCATATTCAGCTATCTATATATATACAAATTGACACATTCAGCTATCTATATATATACAAAAAGACACATATTCAGCTATCTATATATAGTGATAGACACATATTCAGCTATCTATATATGTACAAATAGACACATATTCAGCTATTTAAAGCGTATTGGGACATTCAATTACTTACGTTTTATTGCAAATAGACACATATTCAGCTATCTGTATATACAAATAGACACATATTCAGCTATTTAAAGCGTATTGGGACATTCAATTACTTACGTTTTATTGCAAATAGACACATATTCAGCTATCTGTATATACAAATAGACACATATTCAGCAATCTACATATACAAATAGACATATTCAGCTATCTATATATACTTATATATACAAATAGACACATATTCGGCTATCTATATATACAAATAGACACATCTTCAGCTATCTATATATACAAATAGACACATCTTCAGCTATCTATATATACAAATAGACACATATTCGGCTATCTATATATATACAAATAGACGCATATTCAGCTATCTATATATATACAAGTAGACACATATTCAGCTATCTATATATATACAAATAGACACACATTCAGCTATCTATATATATACAAATAGACACATATTCAGCTATCTATATATACAAATAGACATATTCAGCTATCTATATATACTGATCATGATGAACTAACATTTCAGTGTTTCTACCACATGTTTTCCAGGTCAATCACTCGATCCTACTACCGTAATTCCGTTGGTGTACTGATAGTGTTTGATTTAACAAAGCGACGATCCTATGAGAACGTTGATAGCTGGCTGAAGGAGGCGCGTGCCCATATAGAGCCGTACGAGGCTGTGTATATGGTTGTAGGACAGAAGGCTGACTTGGAGGACCAACGTCAGGTCACACATCGTGAGGCTCGTCTTTACGCAGAAACCAATAGCCTCCGCTACATTGAAACATCAGCATTTTCAGGACATAATGTTGAGGAGGCATTTCAATGTCTTGCCCGTGATATTCACCAGAAGTTGCAAGATGGTTCCATTAAAGTGGAGGAGGGATGGGATGGTGTGAAGAATGGGTTCTCCCGTCCCAAAGAATCATTCCATGTGATGGAAGGGGAGCCAGAGGGAGGAGGCTGCTGTTGATGACAGCCAGGACTATTATCAAGACCAAGGGACATACAATATGGTGTCAAACAGTATGGTTCACTGAACACCAAAGGTCGAACATCATGGCTTGTTACCTGTTTGTATGAGTTACCAGGTGTCAAGGCAAAGCATCAAGCAACATTGTTACATTTGTAAATATTAAATGCTTGTGTGTTCAATTATTATCCTCAAAATATACTTTGAAAATGAATCTCTTAAAAAAGTACAAAACATTCCTGTTTACTTGAACTTGTTTGGACAACAAGATATACATTTTAAGTATCTTAATGTAAACCTGTCTGGGTCAGGAGAAATAGTTATATCAACATAAAATTAACTGGTTCTGGAGTAAGAGTAATCTAACTTGAACTTGTTTGGTTCAGGAGAAATAGCTTTCTAAGTGTTTAAGTTTTGCAATGCAAATCATTAATATTTGTTACCATTAGGAACAAAATTGTCTGTTTAAGGTGTTGATTTAAGAGGAGTATTGACCCAGTGAAGTTTGGGTTAGAGTTGATGTAGGTATAGAGATGCACATAGATAAGTTGGGAGGTATTGACTGCCTTGAGTGTGAGTTATCAAGAGTATTGACTGCCTTGAGTGTGAGTTATCAAGAGTATTGACTTATTGAGATTGAGTGAGGAGAAGGGATTGGCTTGTTGGCGTTTGATTTATTAGGGGAATTTGCTCGCGTGAGTTTTAGTTGTCAGGGTAATGATTGCCCAAAGGTCTAGTTTGAAAGTATTGACTATGAGTTTAAGCTAGTATATTGACTCTTCTGAGTTGAGTTGAGATATACGTACTCACCTAGCTTGAAGTAACTAACTTTTACTCTATCTCCTTTTGGGAAACAAAAAGAAATTCTTTAGGAGAGGGCTTGTATAGGCATTACGCCTGTTGCCCAATTCCTTTTGAAATTTGTATAAGATGCAATATTCAATAAAAAAAATTGTGAAATGAAAAATAAATTCTGACATATATATATCTGAAGAGATAAAACAGTATAGATTATATTCTAAATGAAGGACAATTATGCTGAAAAAAATCTGAGGATATAACATTGTACATCTTTTTAAATTCTAAATTTCCCTCTAATGTTCCTCCAGGATTAATTCTAGTTTAATTATTGAAAGGACAATCATGCACATATCTATCATGAAGTTTGATACAGTTTTTATTGAGAGATTGATAGGGTTTATATTACATTACTTTTAGATCTATTTGCTGTCAACTCTGTTAAAGGTTTGAAAACAATGGTTGGTTTTCAATTCAAATGTTGATCTAAATAAGCAAATGTAAGTCTTTTGATTTGAAAAAAGTAATACATCTTGTTTTATTGATGATTTTTTTTTAGTTTGAGTTAGGTAATGTAAGAATAAGTAAAAGTTAAAGTTTGTGATGATGGTAGAATAAGCCAAAGTTTTATCTTGTAATTAAGAGTAGAATATTGTAACCTTGAAAAACATCTGAAAACTTGAGCCTTTTGTTTAGTGATATTTGATGTTAGGTTTACAGGTATACCTGTAAGGTTGATATCTGATGTTAAGTTTACAGGTATACCTGTAGGGTTGATATCTGATGTTAGGTTATACCTGTAGGGTTGATATCTGATGTTAGGTTAACAGGTATACCTGTAGGGTTGATATCTGATGTTAGGTTTACAGGTATACCTGTAGGGTTGATATCTGATGTTAGGTTTACAGGTATACCTGTAGGGTTGATATCTGATGTTAGGTTTACAGGTATACCTGTAGGGTTGATATCTGATGTTAGGTTTACAGGTATACCTGTAGGGTTGATATCTGATGTTAGGTTTACAGGTATACCTGTAGGGTTGATATCTGATGTTAGGTTTACAGGTATACCTGTAGGGTTGATATCTGATGTTAGGTTTACAGGTATACCTGTAGGGTTGATATCTGATGTTAGGTTTACAGGTATACCTGTAGGGTTGATATCTGATGTTAGGTTTACAGGTATACCTGTAGGGTTGATATCTGATGTTAGGTTTACAGGTATACCTGTAGGGTTGATATCTGATGTTAGGTTTACAGGTATACCTGTAGGGTTGATATCTGATGTTAGGTTTACAGGTATACCTGTAGGGTTGATATCTGATGTTAGGTTTACAGGTATACCTGTAGGGTTGATATCTGATGTTAGGTTTACAGGTATACCTGTAGGGTTGATATCTGATGTTAGGTTTACAGGTATACCTGTAGGGTTGATATCTGATGTTAGGTTTACAGGTATACCTGTAGGGTTGATATCTGATGTTAGGTTTACAGGTATACCTGTAGGGTTGATATCTGATGTTAGGTTTACAGGTATACCTGTAGGGTTGATATCTGATGTTAGGTTTACAGGTATACCTGTAGGGTTGATATCTGATGTTAGGTTTACAGGTATACCTGTAGGGTTGATATCTGATGTTAGGTTTACAGGTATACCTGTAGGGTTGATATCTGATGTTAGGTTTACAGGTATACCTGTAGGGTTGATATCTGATGTTAGGTTTACAGGTATACCTGTAGGGTTGATATCTGATGTTAGGTTTACAGGTATACCTGTAGGGTTGATATCTGATGTTAGGTTTACAGGTATACCTGTAGGGTTGATATCTGATGTTAGGTTTACAGGTATACCTGTAGGGTTGATATCTGATGTTAGGTTTACAGGTATACCTGTATGGTTGGTATCTGATGTTAGGTTTACAGGTATACCTGAAGGGTTGGTATCTGATGTTAGGTTTACAGGTATACCTGTAGGGTTAATATCTGATGTTAGGTTATACATGTAGGGTTGGTATCTGATGTTAGGTTTACAGGTATAACTGTAGGGTTGATATCTGATGTTAGGTTTACAGGTATACCTGTAGGGGTTACTTGTCCAGATGTGACATTAGTAATGCTTAAAATCAAAATATATGTTGAAATAGCCCTCCTCCATCCCCACCCATAAACATATCTGAAGGACCTGGTGTTTTATGTATCAGTATTTGTCTGATAACATGCCTCAAAGAAGATTTTTGTAAATACTCCTCTGGCTGGGGTTCATATTGTATTTGTTTATTTGCATGGACCAAGGGAGACCACTCTATTTAGAGTGGTGTTATGTGTCATTGTTCATCCCTCACACCGAGCTCCATCATTATATTAGGGTGGTGTTACATGTCATTATTCAACCCTCACATCAAGCTCCAGTTTCACATTACTTGTCTTTCTAACATGACTTTTCTAAAGGTTTCTTTTAGTCCATCTTAAGAATACCAATATGGTCGAGGGATATACTTTTGCTCACCCAATTCATCTTTATAATATGCGTGTATAAAATATCCAGAGAAGGAATGTTTCTGTATATTTGTCCAATACAAGCAGGAGAGAATTTTAGGAAATACATTGACTATCTGTTATCAAATAACTTAATAGTACTGGCATGGTAGATAGAGAAAGCACAACGACAAAGACTAACTTTTGGAAAGCATCAATATAAATCTGAGCTGATTTTTCTTGTTTGATAGAGATAAGTGTCATTGTTGTGTAAAGAGAGGTCTGAGCGGTTAGAACATTGGATACAGGATAAAAATAGAAAATTTCAAGGTGACATCGTCATGCATTAAGTTGATTTCTTGCTACAGAATGCCAAAATATGCACTCAAAATGTGCAAATAATGTCCACTTACCAATGATTCTGTTAAACATGGTGTAACACAAACTCTCTGTATTAGCAGTAAATATTGTCAGTCTCTGGTTTGCCATATAATACAACAATGCATGTTAACATATTTTATTGCTCATTATCAAGTATTACAATTTTTAAGATTAATTTCAACAATATCAAATTTTCATCCAGCGTCTGTTGTGAGAAGGTGATTTACTGATTAGCTAAGAATAGTTTGGAGATTCTGGGTCTGTAGGTATAACAGTTGCCCTGTGTTAATGTGTGTTTAGTGTTTCACAGTTAGTATTGTCCGTTCTGTGTATCAACCCTACACCAATCTCTACTATATCGGTTTTGAAGTATTGTTACCTGATTTGATCCCCTGATTGGTTCTATTTTCACTGGTGGTTTAGTCAGACCTTGATATTGGTGAGTGAGTGTAGTGTGATTTGCTGAGATTACCTTCCCCTGATTGATTCTATTTTCACTGGTTGTTAGGCAGACCTTGATATTGGTGAGTGAGTGTAGTGTGATTTGCTGAGATTACCTTCCCCTGATTGGTTCATTATGTTATACCACCTACTCTGCCTGTGTTCTAAGGCTGTCCTGTTATAATCTAGAATAAACATACTTTACATAGGTTCCTGTTTATGTGTGTATTCCACTGCCTTTTTACTGCACTTTTATGATTTTATCTCCATATCTTGGTGCACATTTTTGAATCCTGTTGCCATAGTAACTGTTTACCAGTGTTGTTGTTTACACAAGAAGTGCAATATATACAATGTACCACCGTATCATAATAACTAATATTTATATTAATTTTAACAGTTGTAATTTGTATTTGGTTGTTTTTATTTATATTCCTATTTTAGAAATAGGCCATTGTGATATTTATTTACTAGCCCTGGAGAAATTCAGTCATTTTATCCAGATGATCCCTCCATTTTATCTGCTACATTTACGTTAAATGTCCCCACTATAGTGTGGAAGGAAATTGTTGTCCATTTTGTTCAGTTATCCTAATACTTCTACTTAAGCCTGGATGATAATCTGTTTCCAGATCTGAAAATTGCAACATAACTATGATATATATCTGTATATGGATTCTTGTATGTATAAGGTAGTATAACCTTGTTAATCTGGAAACACTTTCAGTGTGTTTATGTTTAGGAATAACCCAGAAAATTCTTAAGTCTATAGTCTCTAGAATGGATGTGTATGGCCTTAGGAAAGGAAAGACCAAGACCTTGGTTAACTAGCTGTCTCTGTTATAACCCGAGGTTAGAAAGGTCGAGCTTGGTGCCTAACTTTACATGGTAACATTTTCAATGAAGTGCTAAAAGCAAAGATTACAAGAACATGTATCTTCCTTGGAAATTTTGTTAATTTTGTCTTTTTGCATTCTAATGTAGTAGTACAACTGAAATGTAAAATGTTCAGCTCTGTAGGATTTGCCTAAATTGATTTAGTGTATTGTAAAATGTTCAGCTCTGTAGGATTTGCCTAAATTGATTTAGTGTATTGTAAAATGTTCAGCCCTGCAGGATTTGCCTAAATTGATTTAGTGTATTGTAAAATGTTCAGCCCTGCAGGATTTGCCTAAATTGATTTAGTGAATAGTAAAAATGATAAATGTATTGAAACTTCTCTCTCAAATAGGTGAATATATTGATATTTAAAAATTGTCCAAATTGTTTTAATTTAAAATGATGACCTGTGGCACAGTATAGAAGTATGCCATTACATGTATTTATTGTATGTATGTCTTAACACTTCCATGGTCTCTTTTGTGAAGCTACCAATAAGTAGATATTCACATGTAAGGTGCCTGCATACAGTTTGTTAACAGATTGTTGGATGTCTCTCTACAGTATACATCTGCGAATACTAAGAACAACAATGTGTTTGCTTTTGTTGCAATGTTGACAAATGTAAGGCTCATACTCTTCCAGAGTTATCTCCCTTCTGCTTACCTGATGTTTCCTGGCGATGTAATATAAGTGCCCAGATCTATTCTGTTTGACATCCTGAGCTTTTTATCGATTTTGTTGATGCTGTTGTTAATTTTGAGATGTAATACGGTTGATGTGGATTTCTAGTCATCAAGATGTTTTAGTTTTCTTGTTTTGATTGAAATAGTTTGTTATTATTAAGAAAAATACAATTTCAGTTCACTGTAGTCCTGTTAAGTAGTGTAACATCCAAGGAATGTATGGGGGAATGCTATCTTACTGGCGGCCACCAAATGTAACGTGTACGAGGACACCAATCCAACCACTGACTGTGTAGACATTAACCTATACTGACTGTGTAGACATTAACCTATACTGACTGTGTAGACATTAACCTATACTGACTGTGTATATGCTGTATTGCATTCGGAAATAAAAATAAAAATGAAAAATTTGAACTATATAGAGTGTGTCCCAGGGTTATACAGCATCGCTTGGAAAGCTTGCTTGACCGTAGGTCAGTCATTCCTCTCGTGTTCCTTGGCTGCTACACTGTCCACTGACAGTAGGTCAGTCATTCCTCTCGTGTTCCTCGGCTGCTACACTGTCCACTGACAGTAGGTCAGTCATTCCTCTCGTGTTCCTCGGCTGCTACACTGTCCACTGACAGTAGGTCAGTCATTCCTCTCGTGTTCCTCGGCTGCTACACTGTCCACTGACAGTAGGTCAGTCATTCCTCTCGTGTTCCTCGGCTGCTACACTGTCCACTGACAGTAGGTCAGTCATTCCTCTCGTGTTCCTCGGCTGCTACACTGTCCACTGACAGTAGGTCAGTCATTCCTCTCGTGTTCCTCGGCTGCTACACTGTCCACTGACAGTAGGTCAGTCATTCCTCTCGTGTTCCTCGGCTGCTACACTGTCCACTGACAGTAGGTCAGTCATTCCTCTCGTGTTCCTCGGCTGCTACACTGTCCACTGACAGTAGGTCAGTCATTCCTCTCGTGTTCCTCGGCTGCTACACTGTCCACTGACAGTAGGTCAGTCATTCCTCTCGTGTTCCTCGGCTGCTACACTGTCCACTGACAGTAGGTCAGTCATTCCTCTCGTGTTCCTTGGCTGCTACACTGTTCACTGACAGTAGGTCAGTCATTCCTCTCGTGTTCCTTGGCTGCTACACTGTTCACTGACAGTAGGTCAGTCATTCCTCTCGTGTTCCTTGGCTGCTACACTGTCCACTGACAGTAGGTCAGTCATTCCTCTTGTGTTCCTCGGCTGCTACACTGTCCACTGTTACTGTTGTTTATGAAGGTAAAATCAAACATAAGCTCAAGCTGTAAGAATTGTCTGCTTTATAATAAGTACATCAAAAATGGAGATCGTTGTTCGTCAAATTGATCAGTGTGTGGATGAACATACTCCAATATAGAAATTTAATTTGTAAAGATGCTTTATATGACCAGTCTTTGATTGGTTATTTGAGCTAGTCTCTGACCAATCAGCATACATGTTATATCCCACTGATGTTGTCTCCCTTATTGTACTTACAGTGTTGATTTACCTTGTGCTGCAAATGTGCAAATAAAATGTTCCTGGAACAAGATGTCTGTCTTTGTTGTTCTCTTACACAAGTAAACATGTACAATGGTTAGAAAGTGAAAGATGTCTTGTTAGGGTGTGTTTGTAACGGGAAATACATGCTGGATAGTAAACACAGGACAGTTAGTGGAAAGGACATGTCGATGGATAGAGATGTGAAACAAAGGGGAGAGATGATGAGACAATGGGGAGAGATGATGAGATAATGGGGAGAGGCGATGTAACAATGGGGAGAGATGATGTAGCAATGGGGAGAGATTTTGTAACAATGGGGAGATATAATGTAACAATGGATAGATATGATGAGATGATGAGACAATGGGGAGAGATGATGTAACAATGGATAGAAATGATGAGATAATGGGGAGAGATGATGAGACAATGGGGAGCGATGATGAGATAATGGGGAGATATGATGAGATAATGGGGAGAGATGATGTAACAATGGGGAGAGATGATGAGACAATGGGGAGAAATGATAAGACAATGGGGAGAGATGATGAGATAATGGGGAGAGATGATGTGACAATGGGGAGAGATGATGTGACAATGGGGAGAGATGATGAGACGATGGGGAGAGATAATGTAACAATGGGGAGAGATGATGTGACAATGGGGAGAGATGATAAGACAATGGGGAGAAATGATAAGACAATGGGGAGAGATGATGTGACAATGGGGAGAGATGATATAACAATGGGGAGAGATGATGAGACAATGGGGAGAGATGATGAGATAATGAGGAGAGGCGATGTAACAATGGGGAGAGATGATGTAGCAATGGGGAGAGATGATGTGATGATGAGACAATGGGGAGAGATGATGTAACAATGGATAGAGATGATGTAGCAATAGGGAGAGATTTTGTAACAATGGGGAGATATGATGTAACAATGGATAGATATGATGAGATGATGAGACAATGGGGAGAGATGATGTAACAATGGATAGAGATGATGAGATAATGGGGAGTGATGATGAGATAATGGGGAGATATGATGAGATAATGGGGAGAGATGATGTAACAATGGGTAGAGATGATGAGACAATGGGGAGAAATGATAAGACAATGGGGAGAGATGATGAGATAATGGGGAGAGATGATGAGATAATGGGGAGAGATGATGTGACAATGGGGAGAGATGATATAACAATGGGGAGAGATTATGTAACAATGGATAGATATGATGAGACAATGGGGGAGAGATGATGTAACAATGGGTAGAGATGATGAGACAATGGGGAGAAATGTGTGACAATGGGGAGAGATGATGAGACAATGGGGAGAGATAATGGGGAGAGATGATGAGATAATGGGGAGATATGATGAGACAATGGGGAGAGATGATGAGACAATGGGTAGAGATGATGAGACAATGGGGAGAGATAATGGGGAGAGATGATGAGATAATGGGGAGATGATGAAATAAAGGGGAGAGATGATGAGATAATGGGGAGAGATGATGAAATAATGGGGAGAGATGATAAGACAATGGGGAGAGATGATGAGACAATGGGGAGAGATAATGTAACAATGGGGAGAGATGATGAGACAATGGGGAGAGATGATGAGATAATGGGGAATGATGATGAGATAATGGGGAGAGATGATGAGATAATGGGGATATATGATGAGATAATGGGGAGAGATGATAAGACAATAGGGAGAGATGATGAGAAAATGGGGAGAGATGATATAACAATGGGGAGAGATAATGAGATAACGTGAGATGAAAAGATAATGGGGAGAGATGTTGAGACAATGGGGAGAGATGATGAGACAATGGGGAGAGATGATGTAACAATGGGTAGAGATAATGAGATAACGAGAGATGATGAGACAATGTAGAGAGATGATGAGATAATGGGGAGAGACTATGTAACGATGGGGAGAGATAATGTAACAATAAGGAGAGATGATGAGACAATGGTGAAAGATGATGGAACAATAGTGAGAGATGATGAGACAATGGGGAGAGATGATGGAACAATAGTGAGAGATGGTGAGAGATGATGAGACAATGGGGAGAGATGATGAGACAATGGTGAGAGATGATGGAACAGTAGTGAGAGATGGTGAGAGATGGTGAGACAATGGGGAGAGATGATGAGACAATGGGGAGAGATGATGAAATAATGGGGAGAGATGATGAAATAATGGGGAGATATGATGAGACAATGGGGAGAGATGATGAGACAATGGGAAGAGATGATGAGACAATGGGGAGAGATGATGAGATAATGGGGAGAGATGATATAACAATTGGGAGAGATGATGAGATAATTGGGAGATATGATGAGATAATGGGGAGAGATGATAAGACAATGGGGAGAGATGATGAGACAATGGGGACAGATGATGTAACAATGGGGAGAGATGGTGAGACAACGGTGAGAGATGATGAGACAATGGGGAGAGATTATGTAACGATGGGGAGAAATGATGTAACAATGGGGAGATATGATGTAACAATGGGGAGTGATGATGTAACAATGAGGAGAGATAATGTAACAATGAGGAGAGATAATGTAACAATGGGGAGAGATGATGAGACAACGGTGAGAGATGATGAGACAATGGGGAGAGATTATGTAACAATGGGGAGAAATGATGTAACAATGGGGAGATATGATGTAACAATGGTGAGAGATGATGAGATAATGGGGAGAGATGATGAGACAATGTGGAGAGATGATGAGACTATGGGGAGAGATGATGTAACAATGGGGAGGGAAGATGTAACAATAAGAAGATATGATGTAACAATGTGGAGAGATGATGAGATAATAGGGAGAGATGATGAGAGAATGGGGAGAGATGATGAGACAATGGGGAGAGATGATGTAACAATGGGGAGATATGATGTAACAATGGTGAGAGATGATGAGATAATGGGGAGAGATGATGAGACAATGGGGAGAGATGATGTAACAATGGGGAGAGATGATGAGACAATGGGGAGAGATGATGTAACAATGAGGAGAGATGATGTAACAATTGGGAGAGATGATGTAACAATGGATAGAGATGATGAGATAATGGGGGAGATGAGACATTTTGACGAGATGATGAAACAATTGGTAAAAGTAAGATGATGAATAGCTTAAACAAGAAAATAGAGAGGATCAGATTGTTTTTTGGCATGACAATATACATGTAGAGATGACAAATTGATAGGTAGAGATGATGAGACAATGGATAGCAATGGATTAAGACAGCAAGTGTATTGGAAAAGAAATTTAGTAGAGGTTACATGAGAATGAAAAGGAATGACAGGGCATAGAATTAAGTTGATTCAATAAAATTATGTAGAAACCAGTTATCAAGTACAGAAGGCAGCAGAGCTGGAGACCCAAACAAACGCTATGGGGAGAAAACAAAAGGAAATCATTTAAAGAGAGGTCATCACAAATGGTAACATGGAGGTTCCCCAACGGGTGATGGTTGGTTATCATGTTCGTTAATCTTCAAATTGTATAAAGACACAAGGTTTACAGAGTGTCTTTTACAATTTGAAAATTAACTAACGAGAATTAGATGAGTTTGGGGACCTGTTTCTCCCATAAAGTTCGTTTTTTTTATCTGAACCCCCCCCCCCCACACACACACATGTTTCACTTGAAAAATACATCATGTGTGTTTCTGATGGGGGAAACAATTGCTGCATTACATCACAATGGAAAATGACATAAATCAAAGACCAGTGGGTAACAAAACCTGTTTACCAACTCCTAGCGGGTTTATCCAATGAGTCATGAGTGAGGAACCACAGTGGTTGTGGTAGAAATAAGAGTTCACACTGTGCACCGGGCGGAGAGGTTCACTGCTTCGTAGGGACAGAAATAACCCCATCTCTCAGTCTCGGTACGGCAGCGTGCTTAGCCCCTCTGTCTCGGTATGGCAGCGTGCTTAGCCTCTCTGTCTCGGTATGGCAGCATGCTTAGCCCCTCTGTCTCGGTATGGCAGCGTGCTTAGCCCGTTGGGATGAAGAAGTTATAGAAATAAAGAGGCTGATCCTCCTGTAGGCTAGCTGAGAGGCAGGGTGAAAGGTCAAATGGGCTGAATTGCATAAAATTACACCTCCCAAACTACTGAGCAGGTTTTCAACCAAAATGTAGCTGTAGCATGCTTATAGCCAATGGGGATCAAGAGTTGTTCAAATAACAGGGCCGATTTTTTGTGGACTAATGTGTGGGGTGAAAAGGGGTGAAATGGCTAGACTGGTTTGGTTTTAAAATCAATATCTCTTCCCAAAACACTGAACAAACTTCAACCTACAATGTAATTGTAATGGTAGCCTCCTTAGCGTTTGAAGATCAAATGTTCTCAAATTAAAGGTCTGACCTTCCTTGGGGCTGTGTAACTGTCAGAATAATTAAGGTTACAGGTACTAACAAGTTAAGTATAGTAATATATTACCATTGTCACTACTTTAAAATATTTGCTCAAATCCTTTTCAAAAGAAATATTCCATGAAATTCACACGTTGCTATGCATTTTACAGAATTGCAGTTGTTTGAAATTTGATTGTTTCAAAATAGGAATTTAAAAAGCCTTTTATTGTGACCTTTACATTGGAAAGCCTACACTTTTATATTAATTGTCAATGATTCCATACAAATTATAAAAGCAGAGCTTCAGAATGAGTGACCAATTTATAGGCCACAAAGCATATGAAAAACTTGACAGGGGAAGTTACTCTATTAGCCAGAGAACATTCATCTTCTAAATAGAGAGGTTCGAATACTCCAAGTAAAAAAACTCTGAGTATAGAACTCTTTTCTCCATGACTAGAACTGATGCAGTGCATGGTGCCATCTACCATTTACAAGGACTTAAATTGGCTGTTTTTGATTTCTTTTAAACAACAACGTAGGTTTCAACCAAACTAAGATGGTAGCATCCTTAGCTCATGGGGAATCTAAAGTTACACAAATAAAGTAGAGCCCCCCCCCCCCCCTCCCTTGGATCAAAATGGCCGGGTCTTACTCTTCCCAAAAATGCCATACAGAATGAGATTTAACAAAATTCAAGTGGTAATCTAATTCCATTCCGTGGTATTATTCTTAGCCCATGAGAATCAATGATTGGCTAAAATTAAGTTCAACCTCACTTCCAAAATAGCAAGCACTGAAGACAGTAAGGCCCATTAATGGTGGGTCTCTTGTTTATTAAAGACCACAATGTACATGTCTATTTATACACAGTCATGTGAAGCACTATAATGGAATTGCTTATCCGTAAACCCCACTGTTCAGTAGTTACATAATTACAAAAAAATACATTTTCATTTTCTGTAATTCATTTCCGGAAAATTTGTCCAGTTCCGGTTAGAGTTTTGCATTTTGTCCCTGCAGGTGGCGCAAGATTACAAAGCAGACTTTCGACGCAGTGGATCTAAACAAGCTTGAAATCATGGGGAAATAACAAACACAGGTAGAATTCAACAGAAATTCCATACCATCATCAAAATTAAGATAGCAGGGCGTGAACTGCAACTTTCAACGAATAAGAATTTGTCTAATATACTGGCAGTAGGCCTAGCGGATACACACATGAAATTAAATGACGTTAGTTGGTTAGGTCGGTGGAGTTTTCCAATTCATGTAAACTAACCAACAAAAACTATGCGGTAAAAGTCAATAAAAGTAGAGTGACGTGCACTATACCGTACATACTGCATTTAGGAATTACCAATTATCGTATAAACTAACAATACTGTCATGACTTGCATGTAGTCCACAGGTGCTGAATACCCAAGGGAAATAGCAATGAAGCACTGGAGCAGATATTTGTTCTTAGTAAAGAGACGTATATAACATATAATGGCTTTATACGTCTCTGGTTAGTATGCTTTCTGTATCCTCCAGAACTGTATTTTTTCAAAGCTTGTTAAATAAAGATCACTCAGTTATCTTGTGCTGTTGATTTTTAAAAGATTGGTTGCATTAATTTAACTTATTAAGGGAAAATTTGTTAGAAAAGATTTTTAATGGAAAACAGCCAACAGATATGTATATTGAGCCAGTAATGTTACAGTAATGTTAAAATGAAACACTTTCATTGAAATTTAAAAAAAACACTTTATTGTTTAACAATTATTCAGTACAGTATGTCTTATATGATGTCTTTTCTGCTAATGCTCACTGTTAGCTGGGAGTCAATATTGTAACCACAGTTTGTCGCATGGTTGGACTAAATGCATCTATCTATATGTCACACTCCACAGAGACCAAACTGGCTTTAATGCAGAGGGGGTTGAGTACGCATGTGATACTTAAAAGCTTCGGTTTATCCCAGTTGGTAGGGATTGATGCTTTAAATGCTGTCTTCTAGCTAGGTGGTTCCAATCTGTGGCTGTTTGCACAAAGAATGAGCTTCTGCATTTGCTGATATCACTGGGCAGCCTAATTTACTTAATTCCTTGTTTGATTTCCCTGTAACACTGTGTGTCCTTATTCCCTGCAGTATCTCTGATTGGCATATATAACGGTCTGCAATAGACATCTGACAATTGTATACCATGAAGCTATTGAAATGTTTCATTGGTTATTATAAACCCTTCGTACATTTACCAAAATCATGGTCACTTCTATCTTCTGATAAAGATTCGCTGTTGATTATAGTTATTTAACTGAATGAATTTACAATAGTTTCATAGCACCAGACTGCATGTTTGTCTGTCCTCAAAATATTTAAACTTAGACTTAAATTTAAGCAAAATCCATCTGAAATAAAGTAGCATGCAGTAGTTTCGTTGGTTTTAGATATTGTTCCACGATAAATCAAAATATGGGCAAAGGGAGGCAATCCCCATACATTTAAGTTTGTTTTCGATGGATAGAAAAGGAATACAGGCAAAGGGGGGTATACACATACAGTTAAAGATGATTTTGTGGGATGTTTTGAAGTTAAGTACAATAATTCTGTTTGCCTTCCACCTCATACAAGCAATACACCTTTATTCAGTTATTAGCTCACCTGGCTTGAAGTGCCAAGTGAGCTTATGCCGTGGTCCGGCGTCCGTCCGTCCGGCGCCCGGCGTCAATATTTTACTTTAAACGACTTCTTCTTAATAACCAAAAGGCCTAGGGTGTCGATATTTGGCCAGAAGCAAACTTGGATAAAGGGCTACAACGTTTGTTAAAATTAATGACCTTAACCTATTTTCAAGGTCACAGGGGTCAAATATGTCAAACTTTAAACATCTTCTTCTCAATAACCAAAATGCCCAGGGAGATGATATTTAGCCAGTAGCATGCTTGGGTGAAGGGCTACCAAATTTGTTCAAATGAATGACCTTCAATTATATTCAAGGTCACAGGGGTCAATTGTATTAAAAAACCTTTAAACAACTTCTTCTGAATAACCAAAATGCTCAGGGTGATGATATTTGGCCAGTAGTATGCTGAGATGAAGGGCTAAAAAGTTTGTTCAAATGAATGACCTTCACCCATATTCAAGGTCACAGGGGTCAAATATGTTAAAAACTTTAAACAACTTCTTCTCAATAACCAAAATGCCCTGGGTGATGATATTTGGCCAGTAGCAAGCTGAGATGAAGGGCTACAAAGTTTGTTCAAATAAATGACCTTCACCCATATTCAAGGTCACAGGGGTCAAATATGTTTAAAACTTTAAACAACTTCTTCTGAATAACCAAAATGCCCAGGGTGATGATATTTAGTCAGTAGCATACTAGGATCAAGAGCTACCAAGTTTGTTTAAATGTATGACCTTGAATCATATTCAAGGTCACAAGGAGCAAATATGTTCAAAATATTTCAACAACTTGTTCTGAATAACCAAAAGGCTCAGGATGTTGATATTTAGTCAGTAGCATATGCTGGGATCAAGGACTACTTTGTTTGTTAAAGGGAATGACTTTGACTTATATTCAAGGTCACAGGGGTCAAATTTGTTTAAAATCTTTAAACAACCTCTTCTGAATAACCATGAGTCCCAGGATGTTTATACTTTGCAAGTTGCATCCTGAGATGAAAGGCTATACAATGTGTTCAACATAATGACTTTGTTCGACTTTCAATCACAGGGGTTAAATGTTTAAAAAAAAACACGGTCTTTTGAATGAATTTTAATCATAAATACTGATATTTTGCCTGTAGCTTTATTTTAGATCACTTTAAGGTTACAAGTGTGAGTTTTATACCAGGTGAGCGATGTAGGCCCATTAGGCCTCTTGTATAAATGTAGTTTCTTGTTTCATTTCAACAGGTTCATTTGTTTCGTTAAAAGAAGGGTTCTAAGTATTTCACTTTGCTACAGAATCAGTCTTCAGTTGAAGCTACAGCAGGCATGTAATAGGTGTACATTGTTCCATGCCTTTAGTACACTTGCTTTGTTTTAGTGTTAACTAATCATGTGTTTGGTTGTTTATTAGGTTGTTGTTTGGAGAACACCACAGTGGTTTACATGGGATGTAGTGGTAATTCACAACTGTTACAATTTGTGTCCGTACTTAACACTTAATTGGCATGTATAGATGACGGTGTTAACTACCTGACAAATATCTATATATGATAATATTGATCTTCCATGGTTGTGAGGTAGTCATTACTCTAGACTTCATTACATTCAATCATGCTACATGTACATGCATTTATACCACATTTTAAAATTTGAGTTTTGGGTCAAGTCTTGTTTCATTACCGGGGTAAGACATATATATAGCTACACTATATATGCTGATAGTGTAAAGACAAAATAAAAAACCCCAATTAAGTCTGATTCACTTGATTTTTTTAAACTGCAACAAGGGATGTTATTTTAAAAAATATTGCTTTTTTAAAAATATTGGTTTATTAATATATATTTACCTGGACAGAGGTTGTAAATAGTCCTGTTTTTATTTAGTTGTCTAATTTGGAAGTGTTAATCAGACTGGGTGAACATGGAATCATTTCTGTTTACATCAGCTGTCACGGCCATGTATCTTTTCAGATTATATTATTAATCAAAAGCCAAACATCAGACATTGTTGTTCCAGCACCACAACACATTGAGGTATACGTAGGAAAAGGACAAAATTTGATACTCTAAGTTCAAAACTTTAGCTACACCAAGATTTTCTGATTAAAAGTAGGTTGTGCTCTGAGACATTTCTTTCATTATTAGTGATAAAAAAGCAATATTCATTTGCTGACATTATTTATTTTAGACAACCAAGCTTTCTTTAAAGAAATCATAGGTGATCCATGTATAGTACGATAACAATAGAGGAAAGAAATCATAGGTGATCCATGTAGAGTACGATAACAATAGAGGAAAGAAATCATAGGTGATCCATGTAGAGTACGATAACAATAGAGGAAAAAATGAAAGGTTGGAAACTGACCTACCAGGTACTCTATATACTATCTACTTGTTGAATGTTGTCATTATCACATACATGTACAGATAAATTATATTGTTTGGTCTCAGTTTATTGGAAATGCATTTTAGTTTACAATATATGTCAAAAAAAAATGCAAGTTAATATGGTACAGTGTATCTGGTAGAAAACCCCAGGGATATTAATCCTATTCCTATCAATCATGAAAGTTCATTTATTATTTGTGATAAGAACAATAACTTCAAAGAAATGTGAAACATCTCCTTAAGAGATGAGTTTACATGTTCTTGTTTAAGCAAGAGAAGTTTCCATTCTCAAATTGAAAATTTGATCAAACTTTTATTCTAAATAAAAAAGTCATTTGGGGTATTTAATGGAAAAGATTACAGTCATGAATTAAATATTTCTGTATAACTTAATGAAATACTGTGATGTGTCAACAACTTATAGCTCATCTCAAGGAAGATGGACATTTCTGAAGTAAAACACCTGGGAATGTGTGATGGTTTGGAGATCTAATTGAGATTTGACAAGGCTGGCCCATAGAAACACCTCTGTGCATATCTATATCTATGTAGATGTGATACTATCGTGTGTCCGGCCACATACATACTTGTACGTACTAGTCTTAACCTCTACATAAATAAACAGACTGCAGCATGAATGATTGATTGTATAATTACGCTAGCTGACATTTGTAATTGATTTTTGCTATAACCTCATCAGGAGTCCAAGCCAGGACTCGGCTGTGTTTCGTGTCCCTTTGGGCGGCCACATCATTTTGGTTTTACTCACACATTTTTTTTCTATTTGGCAGCTATAGAAAGGAATGAAAATATAGGAATACACAAGTATATGGTGGGACTGATAATATGTGTGATTCAAAAACATGGAAAATAATATCGGCACTTGAATTAGGTCATCATGCACCAACAACGTGTCATCAAGAATACAAATCTACTTGGATGTTTCGGTAAGATTTCTCGTTTTCGGTAATTCACTTTCACATTGCTAAGCCATGAGAAATTTTATCACAGGCCTGACATATTTCTGATTTAAATTTCTTAAAAATTCTAAACTTATTTTGGGGCATTTTAACTAATTGCTTTCACAACAATTAATGCTGATGATACAGGAAAGTTGCTTTCAATATGATTTTGACTCTTGTGGAATATTTTAGATATAACTTGGATGTCTCAGCACGGCTTTTCTAGTATAGCTGTCTCAATATCTTAGAGTTGATACAGCTTCCACAGTACAGAACTAAAATTATAGCATGTCACAGCTACTGCATCAGATGCTAATCTTGTGGGACGTTGATTCTAACTTAGCTTTCATACCTCTTATTGCAATGGAGATTTTCCTTCTATATTAACAACACTTTAGATATTTCAAGTTCACATTAACAGTGCTAATCCTATGGAAATTTAAAGCTTAGTTTCAAGGCACTTTGATTTTAAATATTTTCAGCTATGAATTAACAAAAACCTAGCTTCCACATTACTCGTCCTATGGGAACTTGTGTGAGTTTATAAGATGATCAGATAATGTTGTAAACATTTACCCATTGTGTAAGTCTACCACTTACTGTTCACCTGTTTTCCAGTGTCTGTATGCACGTACGGTAGATTTTATTTCTGTTGTATAGCCTTTCTCATTACCTGGCATCACATTTTTTGTATGAAGCAAGTATTTCAATGACAGCAAAGAAAAGATTTTTCAGGACATTAAATTTCATCTGATCAAGGTACTATTATTAGAAATACTTTTACTTCATGAAAGTTCAATGAAAGTAGAGATTTGTTTGCAATTAAAAATCTGTAAAGAATACATCAGTAGGAAGTCAGCCCTGCGGAACACTTGACAGAGATGATGTCTGGTTGAGATCATGTCTACTTACATGTAGAGGTTTTATCTGATAAAAATGGTGTCATTTAAGTACAATATACTTGTGTTTTTATCTGTCTCAATATCTTATAGAAGATCAACGTTTCTGTAATTACTATAGAAAGCATATATACCAGCTACGTAAATATACTTGTTTACATACGTGTATATGGGAAATTTTATTTTGCTGTATCCTATCTGTGTATGCTTTGTTTTAGTTAAAATCACCTATATGATCAATGGATGTGTGATAAAATCTCAAGTGGACAAGGATTAAGTCAGGCTGCTGTGCTGTGTAATGAACATATGATGATGTGAGAAATTGTATAGCAAAGGCAAAACAGGTCTTATATTTCCAGTCTATAGACATGTGCAGAAATATTTGAGCGTGTGATGAAAATTATCACAAATTAACTCATTTTCATTCCATGTGATTTCCATGACATTGCTGGAACTTGTCTTACTAAGACGGTATCTATTAATTAATTAATGAGAACTTCATTGAGGCCCTCGACAATCTGATAAAACTCGCTGAGGATTCACACATTATCATTCTTTTATATTTACTACAGACATTTTAGATCTTAACATAAAAGATGTGTTTATTCTCATGAAACCTATGATACTTGAAAGTTATTAACCTATATAATATAGATACTATGTATACCTTTTCTAAACAACACTTAACTTGATGCACAGTCAGGATGAGTATGGTGATTGTATGACAGTTAAGATAGGTCAGGGAATCCCTTGGCATTTATGTACAGGTGATCAGTGGGGATGAGGGTAAAAGGTCCTTAATGTTGGAGACTTACAGTGTACCTACACCCAGCTGTCCTTTGATGTCTACCTGTCACATTTTTGCCTGTACCTGATCAATGTACCTGTAGCATGCGAATCAATACACAGATCTCTCGTCAACAGGTGTTCGCCTGGCAACTTATTCTCACTAGTATGCTGCAACTAGGGCTTTACAAAATCACCTGTATCCATGGTAACGGTTAGGAAAGGTGAAATGAATCCCTGTGACAGTGAATCATTGGAAAAGGCTTAGGTTACAGGAACCGTGGTCAGCTAGCTACTTTATCTCTTACATCATTCAACTTTCCTTCACAAATTGGAATTCATCCTGTTTCTGTTATACAGAGTGTTGTTGGAAGTGAACATTTGGTGACAACTTGAGGAATGTGTGTGTCTGTCTGACTGGTGATTGATGGACCTTGGTCAGGGTGTCTGCTGTATGATGTACAGGTAAACAGATTTACATGCAGGTATCGCAATGTTCTCACATTTGGTTCTACGTGTAGTGAGTCCAGAAAACGTGAAGTTAGATGTATGACAGATAGATATGATATTTATTTGTTAGATTTATTATATAGAGAAATGATAGAATCTTCATAGTGTTATGGACTTTATAGACACTGCTTAGAGAAATGTTATAGTACATTGCAGGGTTTATTAGAAGGTTTTGGGAAATTTGGATTGATCATTAAATATATAACAATACTTGATATATAAAATTAGACTGTTTAACTTATATTTAAGGCTATTGGATGATCATTAAAACAGCTTTGAATATAAAATTAGATCTAGACAGTTTATATTTAAGCCTATCTTCATGACAACATTCTGTCCTTCCTATACATATGCTGCTTTTTGAGATTTAAAATTCAGTATGTCATGAGAAATGGATTTAAATTTATACATTTATTTTTAAAGATTTCTCTACTTGGATAATTTAAGGAGCAAATTGGGAAAAAATCTTTTTCAAAACAGTAACCAAACCTTAAACGTACCCTGATAATGCCCTACATTAATTGTTAGGCACTATATATACTGTATAAGTATAGAGATATAGTCAGAGGTTAATTACCATATATACTGTATATCGGCTGAATAGAGAGACTTGACATTTATAGACATTGAATATAGAAACAGTGCCCATGCGTCAGTCTGTCCTTGCCTCTGCCTGCAGTCGTCCCATCCATGCAGAATGTTCAGAATGTTTCGTTGAGATCTATAAGATAACTGTAAGCGCTACATGGGCTACCTGGTATACAATGTACATGCTTAAAAGATGGAGGTTAGGGTTGCTCTACTGAATACATGATATGACTACTGAACTTGATGTACTATTCATACTATTTAGATGTTAATTCAGTGCCTTTTTTCTAGTTTAAAGTATTTCATTACTTCAGCTCACCACATATACAAATTTGTTGTGGGATGCCAGCCTTCGGAGGCCCTAGGTCCAGCCTCCCGAACAATTTGATGTCCATGCATAGGAAAGCTACAATGCTCACTAAGTGACTTTAATTTGTTTTGTTATTGTCCCATCCATTGATATTATACTTGCATCCATGATGCAGCTTGGGTCGCCGACTCACCTGAACAGATGTTGTGGATGCTGAATTTTACTGTCATTTTATGCATCAGTACATTCTGTACCATCCATAAATGTCTTTTATTATGCTACATTATATACTTCTTTTATTATATATGACTGGACTATACAGAAACTATTAGTATATATATATATATTGTGACGGGTCAACTATATACAATGTACAGTTATATATATAAAAAGGAACTTTATCTTTTAATATCCAAAATATTTACATGCTTGTGTTTTTGGAGCATTTCTCAGGAATCCTTTACAGCTTTGTTCTTAACTTGCCATATAAAGTTATCATATTGTAAAGGTGTGTTTTGTAGAATTTTTGACTTTATGGCATCAAGAAATTTTTCATGGGAACAGTGGCGAAAATATGTATGCATTTTGTTTCCTTTATTTGCATTTCTGGAGCATGTCTCAGATTATATAGGTTCAAATCTGCTACATTGATATACGTTAATTCTATGTAACTACATCTACTTGTTAATGTATAAGTTTATTCGAGGGTCTATTGATTACTTGCAATACTTTGTCTGTAATCATATTACATAAATCAAGATGAAGACAAGCTATACATTTACCAAGGGCTAAACAATATCTATACAGTTAAAACTTTGGCATTCAAACCCACACCTACCAACACACTGGTGTTCAAACCAACACCTACAGCACCGACACACTGGCGTTCAAACCCATACCTACAATGTTACAACACACAGGTGTTCAAACCCACTCCTACAAACACTGGTTTTTAAACCAACACCTACAAAAACATTGGTATTCAAACCCACACCTACAAACACACTGGTGTTCAAACCCGTACCTACAAACACACTGGTGTTCAAACCTGTACCTACAAACACACTGGTGTTCAAACCAACACCTACAAACAGACTGGTGTTCAAACCCACACTTACCAACACACTGGTTTTCAAACCCGCACCTACAAACACACTGGTGTTCAAACCCTCACCTACAAACACACTGGTGTTCAAATCCACACCTACCAACACACTGGTGTTCAAACCCACACTTACCAACACTGATATTCAAACCCACACCTACAAACACACTGGTGTTCAAATCCATACCTACAAACACACTGGTGTTCAAACCCACATCTACAAACACACTGGTGTTCAAACCCACACCTACCAACACACTGGTATTCAAACCCACACCTACAAACACCGGTATTCAAACCCACACCTACAAACACACTGGTGTTCAAACTGACACCTACAAACACACTGGTGTTCAAATCCACACCTACCAACACACTGGTGTTAAACCCACACCTACAAACACACTGGTATTCAAACCCATACCTACAAACACACTGGTGTTCAAACCCACACCTACAAACACACTGGTATTCAAACCCACACCTACAAACACCGGTATTCAAACCCACACCTACAAACACACTGGTGTTCAAACTGACACCTACAAACACACTGGTATTCAAACCGACACCTACAAACACACTGGTGTTCAGACCCACACTTACCAACACACTGGTGTTCAAATCCACACCTACAAACACACTGGTGTTCAAACCAAAACCTACCAACACACTGGTGTTCAAACCCACACCTACCAACACACTGGTGTCCAAACTGACACCTACAAACACACTGGTGTTCAGACCCACACCTACCAACACATTGGTGTTCAAACCCACACCTACAAACACACTGGTGTTCAAACCCACACCTACCAACACACTGGTATTCAAACCCACACCTACAAACACACTGGTGTTCAAATGCTGTCAAATGCATGCATATACCTCCCAGCTAAAGGTCCTGATGTGAAGGTAAACCTGACAAAGTGACTTTAACCATGCTAAGTGGCTTAGAGCAATGGATGCTTTCTATTGGATATGACAGCTAGTGTGTCTGTAGACCTTCTTTTATTACCACTAAGGGGCGGGTCGGGGAAAAAATGTCATATTTGCTAAAATGGCATACACATGTTTAAAATACCTTCTTATGAAATATACTGATTCAAATTTTGCTGAAATTCACTCCCTAGGAGTAAAAACTATAATTATATTAAAGAAATCCTAAATCGTCACCTGACAGTCTAAAACTCTCAATTGACCCAGACCAGTGATGTAATTTTACCGCATGCGCGTCATCAACAAGACCAAATGTATTGCGGCGAAAGAAAAAAATGCATGCAAAAGTCATGACAGGCACGAGGTATCGATACAGTTATATATAACAACAACATATAGGTAGGAATACTACACTTGCATCATACATGACCTTTGAAAACAATTATTTACGTATAGCATTGCTGTCTTGTCCGCTAGTTGAGTCCGACATGGCTGATAGACGGCGTGCTATTGTTGTTATCTTCACTGCATCACTTTCGAAACAACCACATGACATATATAAATAGATCTGCGCTAAATTTACGCGGGGCTTCCCCGAGATTTCAGTGGTCAAAACTGGACATTGCAAGCAGATCTCGACCATCATATTGCCGTGGTATAACTTTTGGAAGGCCAGAGAATGCATTTAGACCCATTTATTTTGTATTTTTTTCCCCGACCAGCCCCTTTAAGGGGGACGGGATGATACAATGAAATAACAGTGTCATTAAAGACAGGTGGTTTTCAAATTAACTTTGTTTAAAATGGGAGTACATAAAATATACACAAGTTGTACAAGTAATGATCATGATTTGAAACTAAACAGAGACAAGAAATTTGAGCAATTTGAATATTCAATGTACTTTCTTTAATCCAAAGTAAAGGATCGGCTCATTGGGCATGTGGCATTTAACATGTGGCAAATTAATATATAAAAACGAGCGATGACTAAAACGCGTGTTTGACAAGAAGTAAAGACTGGAGGGCATGATATGTAACCATGTGACCATCTGTCTGATCTGTCTCCTCAGGTTTGTCTCTGAGCATACGTGGACCATCTCTAAGTACTGTATATGGTAGTCCATCTCTGAGCAATGTACACGGTATGAGGTCAATCTCTGAGCACTGTATGGTATTTGGTATATGGTCCACCTTAAAAAGCTGTATGTTTGCTCATCTCTGAGCACTGTATGGAATCTGTGTGGTTTGTCTCATATATCTGTAAGCTCTTTGTGAATCTGGTCTTGTGACCAACACAAAAATCTTATCATATAAAATCGGATGACACAAAGTACATAAGTACTTATATTTTGCTCATTTTCAGCCCACCATCATCTGATGGTGGCTATTCAAATCGCCTTGCGTCCGTGGTCCTTCCGTGGTCCGTCCTTAAACAATTCTTGTTATCACCATTTCTCAGGAAGTACCAGAGGGATCTTTCTCAAATTTTATGTGTAGGTTTCCCTTGGTCCCTCGTTGTGCAGGGCAACTTTTGAGACTGATCAGATAAATAACATGGCCGACAGGCAGCCATCTTGGATTTTGATGGTGAAGGTTTATTATCACTTTCTCATGAAGTACCAAAAGTATCTTTCTCAAATTTTATATGTAGGTTCCCATTGGTCCCTTGTTGTGCAGGGAAACTTTTGAGACTGATCGGATAAACAACAAGGCAGACAGGCAGCCATCTTGGATTTTGACAGTGAAGGTTTGTTATGGCTATTTCTCGGGAAGTACTGGAGAGATCCATCTTGAATTATTTATGTAGGTACCCCTTGGTCTGTAGTTGAGCAAGTTTAATTTTGAGACTGATCGGATGTAGAAAATGGCCGATAGGCCACCATCTTGGATTGTATCATTAAAGGTTTGTTGTCACTTTTTCTCAGGAAGTACTGGAGGGTTCTTTCCCAAATTTGTTATGTAGGCTTCCCTAGGTCTGTAGTTGTGCATGTTTAATTTCGATCAGATCTGATAAACAAAATGGCCAACAGGTAGCCATCTTAGATTTTGACATTGAAGGTTTGCTATCGCTATTTCCCAGGAAGTACTTGAGGGATCTTTCTCAAATTTGATATGCAGGTTTTCCTTGGTCCCTCGTTGTGCAGGACAACTTTTGAGACCGATCAGTTAAACAAAATGGCTGACAGGCAGCCATCTTGGATTTTGACATTGAAGGTTTGTAAGTGCTATTTCCCAAGGAGTACTGGAGAGTTCTTTCTCAAATTCTATATGCAGGTTCCCCACTATCCTTTATTGTTCATGTTTACTTTTAAAACTGATCAGATAAACTAAATGGCTGACCGACAGCCATCTTCGATTTTTGAAATTGAAGGTTTGTTAGTACTATTTCTCAGGAATAACTTGAGGGATCCTTCTCAAATTTGATATGTATCTTCCCCTTGATCCCCCGTTGTGCATGTTATATTTTGAGACTGATCATAAAAACAAAATGGCTAAAAGAAGAACTAAACAGATCTTTCTTATATTGAAATGATCGATTTTATTTCTTTTACATTAAGTACTGTACATGTACTAGTAACTAGTTGTATGTGAAATGACACACTCACTTTGAAGGTTGTCTTTTATACACAGCAGTATTTAGTTTAGATCAAAAGTTACCTCAAGGTGCATTTACTGTTAACATGACTCGATCAACAGATTAGAGAAAAGAAGAGAAAAGATCACACTGACATAGAACTCATAAAGATGATACAATGGTGGGTGCCAAGATCCCTCTGGGATCTCTTGTTAAATCTGCCATTATGTCTTGTCATCCTCCTGTCATTTTTCCACCGTTTTAAAAAATTCTTATTTTTCCGCTCTTTCTCCAGCCAAAGGTTTACCTTACAGAGATTGTTTTATCAAAGGTCTTATTTGGAGAAGGCTTGAAGGAAAAAGGGTATTAAAATCCTGTGGTAGTAAGCTAGGTAGCAAGTAAAATAAGGAGCATTTTTTTTAGTTCAGAAAGCGGGCCATTTAAATTGCCTTTTATCTGTGAAATTGCCTGCCTCTGATATAGGTTGATTGGAAAACAGCTTGCTATTTGGCAGTTTGTATAGATATTCCATAGTACTTGTTACTGCTGTTGTTTTGTTCTCCCTATTTTCTAAAACAACTTATTCTCAAGATCAGCTCTTCAGATGATGAACAAACTAAATAGGCTGATTAATCCTCTGATTATCATTTTAAGTAAGTATGTAATCAGAGATGGTCACCATTATCTCTTTGGAATATTTACTAAATTTGGTAAAAATAGCCCTGCCAAATGCCGTTTTTGGTATTTTACCAAAAGCATCGTCTTTACCAGTGTGTTGTATAGTCAAATATCAGGTGAATGATATGAGATTTTAATGTGCTGGCTTGCTGTTCCTGGAGTAGAATGTTTCAGGGTTAGCAACAGTGTATATGAGATAAGAGTTAAATCCTCTGATAGCCAAACAAATGAAGACAGGTCATTGGCAGCCCCTGTAATGGGTGTACGGCCAGGTCCCTCAGGATGGGACTGTCTCAGGGTGTTGACACGCCGTAGATATTTATTGGTGAAAGATTCTTATGTATCTGGTCACCATCATCATCCGTGGCTACTCTAGGTAGGTTCCTTGGGGTTCTCTAGGTGGGATGGAGGTACTGAAGGACAGCTACTGGGTGTTCTGGTGAGGAGAGGTCAACATACGTTTAGGACTACAGTGGTATCTAGATAGCTCCTGAGAACATTGGATGTCTGACGGTTGATAATGTGGTAATCTAAGTTAGAGTAGATGGTAAAATGATTCTGGAGTCATTAGGATGTTACATTATGTACATAGGAATGGAGGATGGATTATAGTTTGTGTCAGGAGAGTCTGGTATGTGTATAGCCCCACAAAATAGACTGATGTGTGTTCACAAATAAACTTACAGGTATTTGTAACGTTGGGTCTATATAAAAAGGAAAGTTTGGTATTTGTTGACATAAATGTGTCTTTTATGTGATTGATGTTTTAATAAAGGAGTTAGAGGTAAGAATTTGATCACATTTTACAACGCATTGATGCCACATTTGTTTTATGCATGTTAGGATCTGTATACAGAGAGAAAATAGGTGCATACATGCGCATGTTTTAATTTAAATTAGGTGTCGTTAGGTTATCTACCAGTTTCTATATTTTTTAAGGTAACATTTGCTTCCCTAATTGCCCCTTCCTCCTGAAGCACTCACTAAAAATATTGAAATTTTGGGGGAGATACAGAAACTTTTTTTTAATAATATTTCAAAACTGTCTTTGCTGGCTGTTTGGTTACATTTTGTAAAGCAATACACTTTTGGCAATGGGCTCTGTCCCCAGACCGGTACATTCCTTATAATTAACGTTCAGCATTTAGGGAAATGGTAACAACTGGTACACCAGCATGGTATTCCAGTGAAATAGCACGATAAAGTCAACATCAGAGTCACGCTATCATAAGGAGGCAAGCACAACAACATACCCTGTCTCCTGCATACACACATACAAGCATGCATACACTACACACATGGAGGCATGTCCTTAAATGGAAAAAAAATGCTGTTAATAGGATGTTATTAAACAAAATTAAACCAAACCAAACTGTGAATCATAGGCATTGAACAAGGGGGAGATAACTAGTACAAGTCAAGGTCACAGTGTCTTTTATATATCAAACACATGTAAAACCATCATAGATCAAGTTATTAGCCTTTCAGCGGGAGAAAATGTTTGACACCTGTTAATATTTATCAGGTGATCAGATGTGACTCACCCTTAAATGCTGTGATATCTGTAATTAGTGAGTCTAAAGGTGATACAGGTGTTAGCTGATAAGTCTCAGGTGCTTGTCAAAATTTACCTCAATTGTACACAATCATTTTAATTGTTTGATGTGTCATTATGGCATTCCATTATTTATTACTCAAGGTCGAGACATCCTGGGATGTGAAGTCACTAGGGTGTTATTCTTCTGTATTTTATTTTGCGTTAAAAAAATAATCTCGGCTCAATCAACATATGAAAGTTTAATCTGGATCTGATAAGATTATAACATGAATCATGCATTTATATTTTTCAGTCCTTTTTTAAATTGGACATCTGAAAAATTGAGATGATCTAATGTTATTTCATCCTTATAGTTGTACAATGCTGCCATACAATCCCTAGCAATCTCATGCGTTGATAGCCTGAAGTGTTTTTACTTCCTTGATGTATTCTTAGTACAATCTGAAGAAATAACATATCTTTGTTTTAAATGTGCATTCAATCTTGCCAATATGTAGTAGTTATCGTATCAGAACTGAGAAGGCCACACCCTGATGATCCTATATATATATTCCTATGTATAGTCAGGTACTTATACCTGTACACACGCCCAGGTCACTTGGTGAATGTGGCTGTAAAATCAGTGAGTGCGTTTACCTGTAAGTCACAGACTACTGCCAGTTGCTGATGAATGATGTTTCCTGGCCATGTCCATGTTTCCCATTACATTGGTAATCACAGACAATCACATGATCTTTGTTAGTAGAGCATTGACTTAAAAACACCTGTCACCATCTTATTCTCATTGATGTTAAACCCATTTTCAATTCAATCATATTACATTTCCTGTTTTAATTCTAATTCATAATTAAATTTCCTATTGAAGTTGGCTGTATATAAAGTTAGTGATACTTCAGCATACTTGATAAATCTTTCTATATTGGAGAAAGAATCCCTACATTCATATATGCCAGTTTATAGTAGGCCTTATTACAGTATTTTACATGTAAACAACCTTAGCCAGGGATCTCCTTATTGCTTTGTAGCTGATGTCTTGAAATTTAAAAGGCTTTACCTGCGTTTTATTTTGCTTGAAGTTTGCTTTCCTAATTGAAAATGTTGATCTTGACGATTTTTGAAAATGATTGGCCTTGTGTTTTTTCAAGTTTAATCTTGTCTGATGATCTACTCACACAAATTTTGACTGATCCTCGTGAAAGTTGGTAGGCTTCATTATCACAAAATATGTTTGTGCTTCTGTCATACTCAAATTTTAATTTGACAATTCATGATTGAGTTTTAGAATCAAATTTTTTGACAGGATTTTTATGGTATAAGGAGTTTCCATCTATGTGTGTATCCAAATGCTTTAGTTTCTGCAGGATAACTTGCTTCAATATAATTCTATTTTGATGAAACATGGTTTGTACAATAAAAAAGGAATTGAGGACAAGTTCAAAGATGAGCGAAACCCATGCATAATTTATTAGCTAACTGTACTCTGATTGGTAGGCAGATTCAGCACAAAAACTTAATAAATAGGACCATATTCTGATGAAACTTGTTCAACATTTTATATTATACAAAGGGAAAGGCTAACTTGGGTGTTGAACAAAATCTGTACTTAATTAATATGTACATGTATAATGCATTCTGATTGGTCAATGGTTTCTGCACAATATCTTAATCAGATATGACTGGATTCTGATGAAGCTTGTTTATTATGCCATGATAAATGTTCAACTTGAAGTTGACAAACTCAACATGTGCATGGCATATTGGACTGGTGTGTATTGTGTCCCACTATGGTACTCCTGTCAGCATTTTAACCTTGTCCAAAGATTGAGTCTCTCCGTTCTTGACCAATCCTCTTGATACTTGTAATTTGTTAGCATAAAAATATGCAATGTATAAGTTTTGACAGAGTTATTGTCCTTTGTGTATATGTATATGTATAAACTCGTTTCTTTATTTTTTGCTCCAATTCAATCAATTTATTGTATAGTACAATTTATACATATTATGTGGTTTTTTTTCCATCAGTTTTTCTCTCCTCTGTTTGAGTTGTGGACCAGAACAGTACACTGGTGCATCAATATAAGAAGCTACATTTTGTATGATACACTTTTCAATTACAATACTGTGTATCTGTTTTAAATTGTACATTTACAATTTTAACTGCTACTTAAATCCATTCATAAATTAAAGCACTTCCATGTTAAAATACTCAATCCATGTCTAAATTGCAAACATCTTATAATTACTTGTCAAGAATAAGAGGTGTACATGTGTTGCTGCCATATTTGTTGATGATTATCCTTTAGTGAAACTTTCTATGTAGGGAAGCAGATAAGTTCCGGATTAATGTCACTTGTGAACTACATACAGCAATGGTAGATCAAGGTGCCAGTGACAAAATTGGTATAGAGACATTATACCAGTATCTTATTGGTCGGGTTTATGGACTGAAAATGAACAAGACTCAGCATTTAGTACTTATGTATCGTTAATAAAAGTTGTATGGTAGCGTGAGTGGTGCATCACAAAAGTATCATATCCTGGCTCAGTGTATCATGATACAGACTTAACCCTATTGGTAAGTATCCTGGCTCTGTGTATCATTATACCCCTATTAGTAAGTATCCTGGCTCAGTGTATCATGATACAGACTTAACCCTATTGGTAAGTATCCTGGCTCAGTGTATCATTATACAGACTTACCCCTATTGGTAAGTAACCTAGCTCAGTGTATCCTTATACCCCTATTGGTAAGTATCCTGGCTCAGTGTATCATTATACCCCTATTGGTAAGTATCCAGGCTCAGTGTATCATTATACAGACTTACCCCTATTGGTAAGTATCCTGGCTCAGTATATCCTTATACCCCTATTGGTAAGAATCCTGGCTCAGTGTATCATTATACCCCTATTGGTAAGTATCCTGGCTCAGTGTATCATTATACAGACTTACCCCTATTGGTAAGTATCCTGGCTCAGTGTATCCTTATACCCCTATTGGTAAGTATCCTGGCTCGGTGTATAATTATACCCCTATTATTAAGTATCCTGGCTCTGTGTATCATTATACCCCTATTGGTAAGTATCCAGGCTCAGTGTATCATTATACAGACTTATCCCTATTGGTAAGTATCCTGGCTCATTGTATCATTATACAGACTTACCCCTATTAGTAAGTATCCTGGCTCAGTATATCATTATACCCCTATTAGTAAGTATCCTGGCTCTGTGTATCATTATACCCCTATTGGTAAGTAACCTGGCTCAGTATATCATTATACCCCTATTGGTAAGTATCCTGGCTCAGTGGATCATTATACCCCTATTAGTAAGTATCCTGGCTCAGTGTATCTTATACAGACTTACCCCTATTGGTAAGTATCCTGGCTCAGTGTATCATTATACAGACTTACCCCTATTAGTAAGTATCCTGGCTCAGTGTATCATTATACCCCTATTAGTACGTATCCTGGCTCAGTGTATCATTATACAGACTTACCCCTATTAGTAAGTATCCTGGCTCGGTGTATCATTATACCCCTATTGGTAAGTATCCTGGCTCAGTGTATCATTATACCCCTATTGGTAGGTATCCTGGCTCAGTGTATCATTATACAGACTTACCCCTATTGGTAAGTATCCTGGCTCAGTGTATCATTATACCCCTATTGGTAAGTATCCTGGCTCAGTGTATCATTATACCCCTATTAGTAAGTATCCTGGCTCAGTGTATCATTATACCCCTATTGGTAAGTATCCTGGCTCGGTATATCATTATACCCCTATTATTAAGTATCCTGGCTCAGTGTATCATTATACCCCTATTGGTAAGTATCCTGGCTCAGTGTATCATTATACAGACTTACCCCTATTGGTAAGTAACCTGGCTCAGTGTATCATTATACCCCTATTGGTAAGTATCCTGGCTCAGTGTATCATTATACAGACTTACCCCTATTGGTAAGAATCCTGGCTCAGTGTATCATTATTCCCCTATTGATAAGTATGCTTAAGGTGACACCTGAACTTGTACATGTCACACGCTGTTTATCTGAGCAGTGTTGTGACCGGTTCCGACCTTTTGACTGCTCCCAGAACCTTGACTTAGGGTTAAAATCAAAGTTTGAGGTTGGACCACAGAGCAGTTAATATCATCTGTTGATGGTGATTAGTTAGTATAAGTCCACCTTCTCTGCTGAAGTAGAGTTTAAGCAGATACTGGTATAATCTTACGCTGTAAACAGTATCAGTCCTGATTAATTCTCCTGATAAAAATGTCATAAGGAAGAAAATGCTGAAGTAACAATGATCTTGTTTAAAGAAAACTTCTTAGAAAGACTTAAATCATTTTCTTCACAGACTTTTCTCCTGTTTTACCTGATTAAGGTTCTTCTGTCAGTCTGTGTCGTCCCCTTCGGGTATGACAGATAGCACAAGGAAAGAAGCAATACTATGACATCACAGGAA
This sequence comes from Mizuhopecten yessoensis, assembly GCF_002113885.1. Lineage (NCBI taxonomy): Eukaryota > Metazoa > Mollusca > Bivalvia > Pectinida > Pectinidae > Mizuhopecten > Mizuhopecten yessoensis. Next base: position 162,334 of record NW_018405860.1, read on the forward strand.
CAATAAAACATGACGTCACAATCAGCCAAATAAATAAGATTTCTGAGTGTTCTGTGGTGATTAATTGATCCTCATTTATAATGGCTTAAAAAGAACTATATTGTCCGAGTTCATTCAGTGTTGATTCCAAGATTAACCTAGCTTCAGGATAAGGTAAAAAAGTCAAATATGGAGAAAAGTATAGCAAATATCAACAAAAAAGATAATGATTGTTTTTGACTGTTGTTTTACCTGGTTATGGCCTTGACTGCAGACGCTGGAGGGGGAAGATGTAGACGGAGGAGGTGTGATAAATAATGCAGGTATTACTGTAATTAACACAGCCACATGGTAGGGAGGCTGGACCCACTGCAGCATCACTGACAGGGATACAGGGCACAAGTTATAGGAGAGGCTGGACCCACTGCAGCATCACTGACAGGGATACAGAACACACATGTTATAGGAGAGACTGGACAGACTACAGCATCACTGACAGGGATACAGGGCACACATGTTATAGGAGAGACTAGACCCACTGCAGCATCACTGACAGGTATACAGAACACATGTTATAGGAGAGACTGGACAGACTACAGCATCACTGACAGGGATACAGGGCACACATGTTATAGGAGAGACTAGACAGACTACAGCATCACTGACAGGGATACAGGGCACACATGTTATAGGAGAGACT